>NC_057801.1:118575443-118583556 GCF_018294505.1 Triticum aestivum | reverse complement strand
CTGCAGTGCCACGGGGGCTGTAACCTCAAACGGGGCATTGACCATCTCAGTAGTGGCCGTGATCATATCTGGGGTCGGCTCGGTGGTTGCCTCCATCTTCTTGGAGCTCTTTGTCTCGTGGGGATCAGCCTCCCGCGTCTACTCCAATATCGGCAGATCTTTGCCTGGTTCTCCTTGGTCCATCATGAAACTGACGAATACTAGGAGACCACTTAAAGGAAAACACAATCGCAATGACAATGAAACAAAAAAAAGAGTGAGGATCGGTTACTGCTTTGCAAAAGTTCTTTTTTTCTTTGAACGAAAATATACCAACATCACGGATCCGCTTACCTTCCCTTCATTGGGAGAGAAGAATAGTGGCAGATGCAAGTGTTGCCTTTCTTGAAGACGGTGAGGGAGAAGGGGATTCAGCGAGGAGTGAAATGATGGTTGTTTCGTCCGTCAAACTTAGACTGCGGGGAGGTGGGGTTTGGTGATACTACGGTTCGTTACTGCTGCGCTACGACCGGGGTGACTCTCCTCCTGCATACTGCCTGCTAATTTGGTGGATGGCATTTGGGCCCGCGCGCTGCATGGCTCGCATGTCGGTGAACAAAAGTATAACGGCATTCAGTAGAGGGAGACGTTTCAATGACCTAGGAGGAGCCAGAAGCGGTAGAGTGTCTCCACTGTACTAGTAGTAATTGTTTTTCTGGGTAGCTCTAGAGTGTCTCCACTGTACTAGTAGTAGTTGTTTCTCTGGGCCCAAGATAAAACAGCCAATCCACACTAGTAAATAGTAAAATCAATTCAAAAGGCGCTACCCACACCCAACACACCGCCCCCCTCCCCCACAAAAAAAACCTGGGTGCTCTTCTTCCTCCTCGCTCCCACCCACCTCACGTCAGCTCGCTTCACTCGTACCCCCAAATTCCTCAGCTAACTCCTACAGAAAACCCCCAGCTCCCCTTCTTCTTCGCTCGCACTACAACTAGGCTCGTCATTCGTTACTCTGCTCAAATCCGTGAGCGCGACGCGACGCCCTCGAGGAAAATGGAGTCGGCTGACCCCAGCGCCAAGAAGATGAGGCTCCCGCCAGCGGTGACGCCTGTTGTAGATCCCGCACCCGGCAGCACGGGGAGAAGCGGCGACCCTGCCCCACCGGATCCCAGGAACCCGTAGAATCTCGGGTGGACCGCATCAGCGATCTCCCGGACGCCGTCCTTGGGGAGATCATCTCGCTTCTCCCCACCAAGGATTGCTGCCGCACCCAAGTCCTCTCAATTCGGTGGCGCCCTCTATGGCGCGCCGTGCCCCTTAATCTCGACTGTCGTCAGCTATCTCTCTTCAATGATTTTGAAATCCCCAGAGCCATCATCTCCTCCCACCAGGGCTCCGTTCAAAGCCTCTGCATCCCGTCATGCTACCTGAGCAAGCATACCATGCGCTGCATGGTGGACGCCTGGCTGAAATCCCATGAATTCACAGAACTACAGCTACTTGAGTTCTACTATTCCCCTGGAAATCACATACCACATACAGAACGCCATGAACTTGTGCCCTCAGCACCGATGTCCATCTCGCGGTTTTCCTCCTCTCTCCACACCGCCACCTTTGCGCTGTGCTACCTTCCAGACAATCTGGTACTAAACCTTCGACTCCCATTTCTCAAGAAACTTTCACTTGTGCGAGTTCGTATATCGGGGGCCTCATTGCACAGCATCATCCACTCCAGTTGCCCTGCGCTGGAGTGCTTGGTGCTTGTTTTCATAGTTAGAATCGGTTGTCTCCAAATAAAGTCGCCTAACCTTGTAAGAATTGGAATTTCTTTTGACAGAAGGCAGCTCATCATCCAAGATGCCCCTTCACTTCAAAGGTTGATCCTTGATTCTAGTTATTCACCGTTGCAAATAACCATCCTCTCTGCACCTAAACTGGAGACCTTGGGTGTAATACACGATCTCTATGCTCATTTCAATATGGTGTTTGGCTCCACAGTTCTTCAAATACTTTATATTATCATCTACACTTGTAACCATATGCTGCATTTTAAATTTCTGTGCATAATTTATATATCATCTTGGAGTACACATTTTGTACTAATATTATGTTGTATGCTCAATGAAGAGTTTCTCCATGGATGGCCTATCAATCGTGCTGGATTCTGTCAAGATCTTATATATCCAAATGAATAGTTTTGATCTGAACAAGATTATTGGCTTTCTACAATGCTTTCCATGTCTGGAGAAGTTGTATATATAGGTGATAATTTCACGCACATTGGAAGCCCGCATATAGTGTACTAGAATTAACCTTTCAGCTATTGCTCTTTCGACACTCTTCTTTTAGACCTTAACTGTTTTCAATTTTCATGTCTATTTAGGCAACAGGACGGGGTAAGAAAGTTATAACCAATCGGTGGATTAGTAAGCATCGGGATTTTCTCACTTCTCATGAGATTCGATCGAAGACAACAATGCTAAAACAATATGTAGCCAACCGTGCAAACACAAGATTTGTCACATTCTTCCTGCTGAATGCGAGGTTACTATTGTCCATCAGGCTTAAGTTTATCAGCAGCATGGTTTTGACGGATGGGTATGTCGAAGAGCAAAAAAAGGAGTTTCAGGTGGGCAAAGGAGCTTCTGAACGTGCCGGGCTTCTATTTACAACATACTGTGGTCATAATCCAGTAAATTTTACGATCCAGGATGTTCATTCTATGGACCTGACCGATCCATTTGACTGTGACTGCTGAAAACAGTGCTGGAGTTAGATGTTGTTGCCTTTTCAATCTGTTTTTTTTGTAAACCTGATGAACAATCAACCCTCGTGCTTTTGTACAGTTTGTAAGCTGGAGTTAGATGTTCCTGCCCTTTTCAACTCGGCTGTGACTGGCATATTTTCTTTGAAACAAGGCAAATGGCTTGCCATTCGTTCAATTTAGAGTGAAATATTGTAACAAATCACAACCAAGGGAAATAACATCACTCACATCGGCTGCTTGAGCTCACTGTGCATTACAGAAGCCAAGTGACTAGCCCCCACCACCCCCACTAGTCAACCCTCGTCCTCCCCTCCGCCTGCGACTGGACCGGTGCATCTTTAATGGCTCCTGTTCGTTCCGTCTGAGGCCTCGCCATCGTCCTCCGCCTTGCGGCCTTGGTTCGCTCGCCGTGCGCGGTGCGCCGGCCTCTTGCGTTGTCAACATCGTCAACAACCAAGAGGAACAAGGAGATGACTGTACGTGGAGAGGATGACAGTAGGGACCCACCAGCGTCATGGCAGTACGCAAGCAAGTGCCTCTATAGTACAAGCCCAAAAATATGGTTCCTCCTAATGGTTGGACATCTGGGGCTCACGCCATCATCAACGTAGTCAATAAACGAGAGAATTACACTACGAGCGGCTGACACTAGGGACCCAGCAAGTCGCGCAGTTTTTTTTTTGAGGAACAAGCAGTTTTTTTAGACAATGAGGAACAAGCAGTTGTTATTTATACTAGTTTTCGCGACGGATCAGGGTAACAACGGGGTTGTGCGGGGGTTGTGTCCTGTCTAGCCAGGGTTTTATTTATGTTTACCACATCATGAGCATAGTTGTGTTTTTTTCTTGCTGAAAATGGCTAGCCCAGTTCTATTTTTTTAAAAGAAATACCCAAACAAGGCCTACTTGCTTTATCGGCCCTGCTGGGCTGCAAATGTTTCAAGATGAGGAGAGTTTCAATCGATTTGCCTAGAAATGGCCTGTACATTTTTAAAATACATCAAACCGGGAATTAGTTTCATTTTTTTCATTACAAGATCTTAAATTCCATTGATTTGTATGCGTGGAAAATTATTTTGATTTTATATTTATATAAATTATTTTTCAAAATAGTTTGAATGTGAATCGATATTTCTGGATTAAAAATAGTTGATCGCACCAAAATATGCAAAATTTCGTATACTTTTTAACCGTGGCCACAATATGGGGTGTAATGCTAACAAAAAGAAGATGGGCTCCAAAAAAAATCTTAAGAATTAGCAAATGGGCTATACATTATTAGAAATAATGGCAGATGGGCTGTATGTTGTTTTCCACAGATTTGAGGCTGACTTTTGCGCCTACTACAGGTTGACGCGTATGCTTTCATAAAAAAAGTTGACGCACACGCAATGCCCTGTCAACTTAGTCAACACACGAGAGCAGTGACTGTTGGATATCCATCCAACGGCTGCCGTGCTTCTTCAATCTCTGCTCTTCATGCTCCAGCCACTTAAACAAGGGACAATTGCATTTTTACCCCTAGTTGGTACCTACCCACGGGTTTTGCCCTTACTTTTCGAGCTTGCTCAGTTTTGCCCTTACTTTTTCCGTCGAGATCCCTCGAATGCCCTTTGACCGTTTGACCAAAACTTTGAAAATTCATAACTAATTCATATGAACTCAGAAAAATGCAAATAAGATATCAAAATATTCAGATAAACATTACCTTTATGGGCATATCATTTGCATTCAGGACAAAAGCATCGTTTAAACTACCCGTGGTAATTAATGTTATTAACATTATTAAAAAAAATAGGTATAAACAATATTTTTTTCGTGAATAAAAATTATATGCAAATGTAGGTGATGTTTTCTGAGCATCCTAATACCTTATTTGCATTTTCCTGAGTTTGTATCAACTTGTTATGAAGTTTCCAAATAATGGTCAAAGTCATTAGAACATTCAGCCGGCCGCGGGACTGCCTGCCGCGGCCGCGGGAATGCCTGCTCCCTCCTCCCGCGGCCGGCTATGCTGCCGCGCAGGCCTCACGGCCCCATCGTACTCCCTTCGCTGGCCTAGCCATCCCTCTACTCACCCACACATGCTGTTATTCTCCGGCGATGGCAGACGAACCAGTAAACCCTCGTACTCCTCCGCATGGGAAACAACTACCGAGTATTCCCTGGCTTCGTGTCATTCCCTTCCAAGGCCTCGCCGTCGTCCACTGCCCTGGTGCTCTCGGTGCGACCTTGTCAACGTGGTGAATGAACGACATCCATCAGAAGTGAACTGTATGTGGAGAGGCTTACAGTTGGGTCCACGGCTGCACGCAAGGAAATGCCTCCTTATTACGTGCAAAATAATGATTCCTCCACCTGAAAGCTAGGACCCACAGGAAGGGCCTCTGTATTTCGCGAAAAAAACATTCCCCCACTGACAGGTCGGACCCACCAGCTATATCTTCGCACGCAAGGAAGTGCCTCCTTATTACGCCCAAAAAAATGAATACCCCTTGCTAGCTGGGACCCACCATATTGTTGGGCTAACTTGTGGGCCTACTAAGTTGACGGGGATGGAGGGCTTTGTCAACTTACAGTGACCGTATGATGTCCATCCAACGGCCATACGGCTTCTTCAACCTCTGGTCTTCTTGCTCCAGCCGCCCAAAGCAGCACCGGTCGTGTCGCCTGCTCCTGCCTCCCGTGGCCGGCTGTGCTACCGCCTGCTCCTGCCTCTTGTGGCCCGGCTCCGCGTCGTCCCCTTCCTAGGCCTCGCCGTCGTCCACCGCCGTGGTGCTCTCGGCGCGGCGTGGTCAATGTGGTCAACGACCGACTTCCATCGGAACAGTACTGTACGTGGAGAGGCTGACAGCTGGGTCCACGGCAGCCGCAAGGAAGTGCCTCCTTATTACGCGGAAAATAATTATTCCTCCACCTGAGAGCGGGGACCCACCGTACGGGCCACCAATATTTTGCGAAATAAATTGTTTCCCCCTGACTGCTGGGACCCACCGGACGGGCCACCGTATTTCGCAAAAAAAATGTTCCCCCCGCTGTCTGCTCGGACCCACCAGAAGTGCCTCCTTATTACGCACAAAAAATGAATACTCCCCCGGCTAGCTGGCACCCACCTTGGTGGGAGGCTGTCTTGTGGGCCTACTAAGTTGACGGGGCCGAAGGGCTTTGTCAACTTAGTCAATATGAACGATTCTAACTCCAGTGACCATATGATGTCCATCCAACGACCGTAGTGCTTCTTACACCTCTGATCTTCTTGCTCCAGCCGCCCAAAGCAGCACCGGTCGTGCCGCATGCTCCTGCCTCCCGTGGCCGATTGTGCTGCTGCGAAGGCCTCACCGCCCCCTACTATTCCCACCGCTGGCCAGGCCCTGTGGCGACGGCAACCTCACACCGCAGCCGAACCAGTGAACCCTCGTACTCCTCTCCGCGCGGGCTTCCACTGCCGCGTCTTCCCCGGCTCCGCGTCGTCCCCTTCCTAGGCCTCGTCATCGTCCACCGCCGTGGTACTCTCCGTGCAGCGTGGTCAACATGGTCAAGGAGCGACTTCCATCGGAAGAGTACTGTACATGGAGAGGCTGACAGCTGGGTCCACGGCCACAACCCAGTTTTTTGTGATTTGCCAATTAAGTTGCTTTGTCAAGCCTGTTGGGCTGCAAATCTTTCGATACGAGGAGAGCTTTTCATTCGGCTGGCCGAGAAAATGGCCCATCAGTAATGAGAAATGGGTTGTACATTTTTAAAACACATCAAACCGGCAATTAGTTTCAAATATATTTTTTTCATTTCAAGATTTTAAATTACATTAATTTTTATGTGTGGAGAATTTGTTGGATTTTATATTGATATACATTTATTTTTAAAATCAGTTTGAATGTGAGTCGAAATTTCGGGATTAAAAACAGTTCGGACCGCACCGAAATATGCAAAATTTCGTATAATTTTTGAACAGTGGCCACAATATGGGCTGTAATGCTAACAAAAAGAATAAGTGCTCCAAAAAAACCATAAGAATTAGCAAATGGGCTGCAAATTATTAGAAAAATGGCAGATGGGTTGTATGCTGTTTTTCACATATTTGAGGCTTTCCTAAAAAAAGGTTGACGCACAAGCAGTGACGGTTGGATGTCCATCCAACGGCTTCTTCAATCTCTGCTCTTCCTGCTCCAGCCACTCAAACAAGCGCCGGCGGGACTGCCTGCCCCCTCCTCCCCGCGGTCAGCTGTGCTGCCGCGCAGGCCTCACCGCCCAACCGTACTCCCATCGCTGGCCTAGCCATCCCTCTACTCACCCACACCTATTGTTATTCTCTGGCGACGGCAGACGTACCAGTAAACCCTCGTTCAGTCGTACTCCCCTCTGCGTGGGAAACAACTGCTGAGTCTTCCCTGCCTCCGTGTCATTCCCTTCCTAGGCCTCGCCGTCGTCCACCGCCCTGGTGCTCTCGGTGCGGCCTGGTCAACGTGGTCAACGACCGACATGCATCTGAAGTGGACTATAAGTCGAGAGGCTGACAGCTGGGTCCGCGGCGGCACGCAAGGAAATGCCTCCTTATTACGTGCAAAATAATGATTCGTCCACCTGACATCAGGGACCCACCGAAATGGCCTCAGTATTTCGTGAAAAAATGTTACCGCCGCTGACAGCTCGGACCCACCAGCTATATCTTCACATGCAAGGAAGTGCCTCCTTATTACGCACAAAAAAAGAATACTCCCCCTGTTAGCTAGGACCCAGTATAGTGGCAGGCTGACTTGTGGGCCTACTAAGTTGACGGGGACAGAGGGCTTTGTCAACTTAGTCAATATGCATGATTCTTACTCTAGCCGCCCAAACCAGTGCCGGTCGTGCCTCGTGCTCCTGCCTCCCGTGGCCGGCTGCGATGCGGCGGAGGCCTCACCGTCCCCTACTACTCCCACCGCTGGCTAGGCCATCCCTCTACTCACCCACACCCCCTGTTATTTTGCGGCGACGGCAGCCTCACACCGCAGCGAACCAGTGAACCTTCGTACTCCTCTACGCGTGGGCATCCACTGCCGCGTCTTCCCCGGCTCCGCGTTGTCCCCTTCCTAGGCCTCGCCGTCGTCCACCGCCCTGGTGCTCTCGGCGTGGCGTGGTCAACGTGGTCAAGGAACATCTTCCATTGGACGTGGACTGTACTTGGAGAGGCTGACAGCTGGGTCCACGGCCACAGCAAGGAAGTGCCTCCTTATTACACGCAAAATAATTAGTCCTCCACCTGACAGCAGGGACCCACCGGACGGGCCACCATATTTCATGAAAAAACGTTTCCCCCCTGACTGCTGGGACCCACCAGCTACACCTTGGCACGCAAGGAAGTGCGTCCGGGCAAAAAAAAACGATT
>NC_057801.1:118550767-118575177 GCF_018294505.1 Triticum aestivum | reverse complement strand
TCCGGGCAAAAAAAAAACGATTCGCCCCCCTGACTGCTGGGACCCACCAGCTACATCTTCGCACGCAAAGGAAGTGCGTCCGGGCAAAAAAACGATTCGCCCCTTTGACTGTTGGGACCCACCAGCTACATCTTCGCACGCAAGGAACTGCCTGACAGTCGGTACCCACCTGGTCGAAGCGTACGTAGCGTTGTCATTCTGGTCACGAACTTGTACGTACATATATACTGGTCGATGTAGAGGCGCGCACCTGTCGTAGTAGAGACGCGTATGTGTCGTAGTAGAGGCGCGCACGTAGCATGTACACGTACGTACAGTGGCCAGGGTGCAAGAAAGAAAATACGGCCACGTATGTGTACATACGGGCGGGGTCTCGAACTCCTAGTCGTGCATACGTACGGCGAGAGCTCGTGTTCATGGGGTGGCAATGGAATGCGTCGTGTTCACGGGGAGGCAACAGAATGCGTCGTGTTCATGGGGAGGCAACAGAATGCGTCGTGTTCATCGGGAGGCAACGGAATGCGTCATGTTCATCGGGAGGCAACGGCACGCGTGGGAGCCAACCGGCTTGGACGGAACAGGCGATGGAAACGAGGCCTGGCGTACCGCAGAATGGAGGAAACGGACCTCCTACGGTCGAAATGGGGGTCCTGTTGATTGGGAGGGGTGTGCCGTACCGCAAAACGGACGAAACGGACCTCCTACGGTCGAAACGGGGGTCCTGTTGATCGGGAGGGGTGTGGCGTACCGCAAAACGGACGAAACGGACGTCCTACGGTCGAAACGGGGGTCCTGTTAATCGGGAGGGGTGTGGCGTACCGCAAAACGGACGAAACGGACTTGTGTTGGAGCGCTACGGTCGAAACAGGGGGAGGGGTGTGGCGTACCACAAAACGGGACTCCACGGGATACTGTTCATCTCCACCATCGACCTCCTCCAGCCTCCACGGGCTCCTGTTCATCCAGCCTCCACCGCGTGCTACTCCACCGGCTACTGTTCAACCACCCCTCCACGGGCACCCCTCCACCGTCTACTGTTCATCCAGCCCTCCACACCACGGGGTCCTGTTCAACCACTCCTCCACGGCCACCCCTCCACCGTCTACTATTCATCCAGCCCTCCACACCACGGGTACCTGTTCATCCAGAGGCAACGCCACCGCTCACTGTTCATCCAATCAATCGGCTTCAGTTAGTAGCAGTAGCGAAGGAATCGCTCCATCGGGTTCAGTTAACAGCCATTGATTGATCGCTCGGGTTCAGTAACGCGTAGCTTGCAGTGCAATCGCTCGGGTTCAGTTAGAGCCCAACGCCTCGCTCAGGTTCAGTTAGAGCCAACGCCTCGCACACACGCGCGTACGTACGAGAGAAACGGGCATCGCTCCGCCCCCGACCTCCCACCGTAACCGGCAACTCCCCGAAATTTTCCTCCCCCTCGCTTCTACCATGGTTTTTTCCGTAATGGACGGCCCAAAGAATGTCATGCAGCTGCGTCTCCGGCCCGCCCAGGATGAAAAGCCCATTTTCTGTCATGATTTTTTGTAATAGAAGTAGGAGCCCACCACATCTATGATGATACCGGGTTTTGTCACAATTATCGTCATAGAAGTGTCATATGTATGATAAAAAAAATTCGTTCAGCCCAAAATGTCGCGGATGTGTCTTTTTTTTGTAGTGGTTTGGCACTTCATATGGTCGGTCTTATTCCAGGTTTTCTAATATATGAATTCCATGGCTTTTCCCTCATATTTCATTTTAGGAAATATGATTGCCATTAGCGCCTTCTGAGATCGGATTCGAGGAATGTAAGATACCTGGACCCTGTAGGGCGAGCCCGGATAAAAGAATTTTTTTATAATAACAAGGACGACGAGGAGTGATGTCTACTACGCAACTTTATTCTTGTAGACTTGTGTTGGGCCTCCAAGTGTAGAGTTTTGTAGGACAGTAGCAATTTTCCCTGAAGTGGATGACCTAAGGTTTATCAATCCGTGGGAGGCATGGGATCCCTTTATGCACTAGGCTTGTTAGTGCGTGTCTCATTATAATCCAAAAAATACCTTGCTGCAATTTAATTTACTTTATTTTATTTTGTATTTCTGTTCTATCTATCTATCACTATGAGATTTGATCCTTGCAACTAACGGACGATGGATTGACATCCCCTAGTTCGCGTTGGGTGCAAGTATTTGTTTTTTTGTGTGTAGGTACTGCTAATGAGGTGTTGTGTGGTTCTCCCATTGGATTGATAACATTGGTTCTTAACTAAGGGAAATAGTTTTCTCTACTGTACTGCATCATCCTCTCCTCTTCGAGCAAATCCTAACGCAGCTCACAAGTAGCATGTACGTAGCTGAGAACTCATGTGAGATGCCTTCTTCATCGAGGAAGGTCTCCATGATAGCGTTCTTAAACTCCGTTCCATTGTCGATTCGAACCTTCTTGATCTTTCACTTATAATTGATTTTGGGCCTTCCTAGCAAAGTTTTTGAAGATCTTTTGTACCTACAACTTGCCATCCAGAAATAGCACCCACGTAAATTTTGAATAATCATCAACATTGACCAAACCAAAAGAGTTACCACCAAGGCTCTTCTAAGCATTGGGACTGAAGAGATCCATATGAAGTAGCTCAAGTGGTCTTCTCGTGGTCATGAGGTTCTTCACGGGATGACTTCCTCCAACTTGTTTTCCTGCTTGGCAAGCACTTGTCAAATATAACATCTTTAACACCAAGGATATGACCTCCTTTAATAGGTTTATCAAGATTCTGCATGCCAATATTTCGTAGTCTTCTATGCCATAACCAACCTTTAGAATATTTTGCAATAAGACAAGTGAGAGGTTTGGCTCTTTTAGTGAAATCAACAATATATAGATCACCTCTACGGATACCGGTGAAAACCATGTTATGATTGTCTCGATGAAATACTTGGCAATCTACTTCGGTAAATAGAACATTGAAACCAAAGTCGGCTAGTCTAGATACAAAAAGAAGATTGTAACTAAGGGATTCAACGAGCATAACATTTTAAATAGAGCTATCATTGGATATGGACACCTTACCAAGGCCAAGTACCTTACCCTTGGAGTTATCTCCAAAAGTCACATATTTGCATGGACCATGATTTTGTGCAAGCTCACGAAACATGCCTCTATCTCCGGTCATGTGATCGGTACATCCACTATCGAGAATCCACTCTTTTCCTCCGGCCATGTAATTACGAATATTTGCCATGAGACTAAAATTCCTCATAGTCTTCTCATATTCGATGTCGAATTCTTCTTCCTCGTCGCAATAGCCATGCTCATCATCATCATGCATACGATCATCACCTAGTTCAAGTGATTCATTAGATTTATGTGAAGGAAATATGCTGTAGAGGCAATAATAAATTTGTTATTTATATTTCCTTATATCATGATAAGTGTTTATTATTCATGCTAGAATTGTATTAACCGGAACCTTAGTACATGTGTGAAAACATAGACAATACATAGTGTCCCTAGTATGCCTCTACTTGACTAGTTCGCTAATCAAAGATGGTTATGTATCCTAACCATATACATGTGTTGTCATCTGGTTAACGAGATCACATCATTAGGAGAATGATGTGATGGACAAGACCCATCTGTTAGCTTAGCATTATGATCGTTACAGTTTTATTGCTACTGCTTTCTTCATGACTTATACATGTTCCTCCGACTATGAGATTATGCAACTCCCGAATACCGAAGGAACACCTCGTGTGCTATCAAATGTCAAAATGTAACTGGGTGATTATAAAGATGCTCTACAGGTGTCTCCGAAGGTGTTTGTTGGGTTGGCATAGATCAAGATTAGGATTTGTCACTCTGTGTATCGGAGACATATCTTTGGGCCCTCTCGGTAATGCTCATCACTATAAGCCTTGCAAGCAATGTGACTAATGAGTTAGTTGTGGGATGAAGCATTACGGAACGAGTAAAGAGACTTGCTGGTAACAAGATTGAACTAGGTATGATGATACCGATGATCGAATCTCAGGCAAGTAACATACCAATGACAAAGGGAACAACATATGTTGTTGTGCGGTTTGACCGATAAAGATCTTCGTAGAATATGTAAGAGCCAATATGAGCATCCAGGTTCCACTATTGGTTATTGATTGGAGATGTGTCTCGATCATGTCTACATAGTTCTCGAACCCGTAGGGTCTGCATGCTTAATATTTGATGACGATTTGTATTATGAGTTATGTGATTTGATGACCGAAGTTTGTTCGGAGTTGTCGGTGTCAAAACCGGCGGATCTCAGGTCGGGGGTCCCGATCTATGCATCTTAGGCTGAGGGTAATAGGAAGCAAGGGACACAATGTTTACCCAGGTTCGGGCCCTCTCGATGGAGGTAAAACCCTATTTCCTGCTTGATTAATATTGAAGATATGAGTAGTACAAGAGTAGATCTACCACGAGATCGTAGAGGCTAAACACTAAGAGCTAGCCTATAATGGTATGATTGTAATTGTGATCGGCCTTCTAAGGACCATCCTCTCCGGTTTATATAGACACCGGAGAGGGCTAGGGTTTACATGGAGTCGGTTACAAGGAAGGAAACATAATATCCGGATCGCCAAGCTTGTCTTCCACGCAAAGGAGAGTCCCATCTGGACACGAGCCGAAGTCTTGAGTCTTGTATCTTCACGCCTCAATAGTCCGGACGATGTATATAGTTAGGCTGTCCGGATACCCCCTTATCCAGGACTCCATCAGTAGCCCCTGAACCAGGCTTCAATGACGATGAGTCCGGCGCGCAGTCTTGTCTACAGCATTGCAAGGCGGGTTCCTCCTTCCGAATACTCCAAGGTTATTGTTGAACACGTAGACCGTGTCCGGATTTGCAAAATGATCTTCACATACCACTGTAGAGAGAATGATACTTCAGCTGACAACTTTTAGACGACGTGACATGCCATTACAACCAGGTCATTATTCGAACCGTTTTTCCACAACCAGCCGCAGCACGCATTGCGAGGCAGTTTCCTTGACACATCTTGTCAAAGCAGAGATCATGTCCCCTTATCACGGGATTCTCATCAATACGGGTATGGGTAATCCCTCCGTTCCATCAATTGTGGCGCTTGGGAAGTAAGTGATTCTCAACAGGCTAGTGGGGAGGCGCACCGCTTTTGTCGCCTCTATAAAGGGATAAAAGTTCCCCATTCTTACCCACGCCTTCTCCCTCCTCTGCCCACTCTTGCCTCCTCGAGCTCCAGTTCCCTAGTCCAAGTTTTCTCCGCACATCTAAACATGTCCAGAGCAGGAGGCAAATGGGTGGCTTCCACCGTGAAGGAGAAGAACATCGCAAGTCTTCGGGCGGTCGGATACTTGGCCGTAGACATAGCGCACCGGCTACCGGATGGCGGGCAGGTCATTCCAACTCCAGGACCCCACGAGAGGGTCGTGTTCCTTGCCCACTTCGTCCGTGGACTGGGGTTTCCACTCCACCCCTTCGTCCGCGGGCTCATGTTCTACTACGTGCTAGATTTCCATGACCTAGCCCCGAACTTCGTCCTCAACATCTCGGTGTTCATCATCGTATGCGAGGCTTTCCTCCGCATCAAGCCTCATTTCGGGTTGTGGCTGCAAACCTTCTGTGTGAAGCCGAAGATCGTGAGCGGCTAGCAAGCGGAGTGTAGAGGAGCCATGGTGGGCAAAATGCATAACGTCACCTAGCTTGACAGCTCCTTTGCGGAAACCGTGAAGGGGTGGCAATAGGGGTGGTTCTACATCATCGAGCCGCGCGACGCTAACTAGGTAGCGGCCCCCGAGTTCCGATCTGAAACCCCTATGCGGCTCACCTCCTGGGAACAGAAGGGCCTGTTATGGGGCGAATCTACAGAGCTGACCAGACTCATAAACTGCATCAAGTGCATGAGGGACAAGAACATCAAGCTCGTCAATGTGATCCAGGTCATGCTCGTTCGCCGGATCCTGCCGTGCCAAAGGCGGGCATTCAATCTGTGGGAGATCGTCCCGGCCGAACACCAGACGCTTCAGAGGCTCTACGGCATGAAGCACAAAAACGCGTGGAAGGCGTTCTTCAAGGCCTCTGAAGTATCTCCTCCCATATCCAAGGACCGCGTGCTCCACGCCGCACGGTGTCCTATTCAGGTGAGTTCTCGGGCCGCCATCGGATTCGGTTTTTCCCAATACACTCATGGGGGAGGCTTAAGTAATTATGTATATTTGTGCAGGATTATGTGGAGACGGCGGAGCGGATTGACTGTCTGGCTCCGCTGCCAGAAAGCCCAGCCGATGATCTTTTGACGAAGATGTTGGTCCCGACGCCCTATAAGGGGCCGGAGAAGAAGGCCGATAAGAAGGCCCTGGGGACCCGAAAGGGTCTCCGACGTAAGGTTGCGCAAGCCTCGTCCGAAGAAGACGAGGCACAGTCCTCCCCCGAAGGGGAAGAAGAAGAAGAGGAGGCCGCCCTATCCGGAAAGGATGGGGGGCCAGAGATGGCGGACCAGGGGATCAGGAGAGGCCCCAGACGCAAGGCCGTCATACCCTCGTCGTCTGATGATGACGAGGCAGATTCCTCCCGCGGAAGCGGGGGGAAACAAGAAGAAACTCCACCTCCCCGTACTGGGGGGGGGGGGAGAAAAGAGGAAGGCCGCCCTTGTGGGGGAGGCTGGGACGTCCAAGAAGGGAAAGGTGTCCCTTCCGGACTACTCCGCCACCGCCGCCGACAGCAAGGAAGGGTGGCTGCCCAGGAAGAAGCCCCTAGTGCGATTGTAAGTACCCGCACTCCATCATAATTCTGCTTCATAGTTTTGGTGTAATGCCGAACTTGTATGCAGTCCGGCCAGGGCCCATCCCAAAGTGTCGTCTTCGGACGGGTCCTTGAGTGAGTCAGCAATGAACTCACTCCCGGCGGCCACTTCTCCTCGGCCTGCGTACGACACGGAGGTGTTCTCCCAAAGGCTCCCAGAGATGGGGGAGGTGGCCCTGGAGGCGCCTCAAGGCGGCGTCCCAAACATCGGGCTCACGGGGTTCAAGATCCCCACGGATCGTGTTGGCGAGAGCCACGGTAAGCCAGGCTCTCAGCTGGACACTATTCCGGAGCCTTCACTGGTTCCGGACTCAGGCGGGCAGCCCCTCGTTAGGGAGGGAGGGCCGTCTGTATCGAGGACGTCTGTTGCACCTGAGGCGCCGGATTGTGTGCTGGAAGCGCTTCGCGGCGCTTCCCTAGATGAAGAGCACCGTACTCTTATGAGTGCGGTGATTTAGAAGGTTTCGTCCGCCAAGAGTGGACTAACCGAAGCCTACACCGGCCTCCTGACAGGCTTTGAGGTAAGTAAAATCGTGTGAAATTACCACCCGATAGGTAGTAGCCCCTGATACTCTATTTGGTGTTCGGAAGGAAAAACCAAACAGAGGGTCAATTATAATCTGCAGGAGTCTAACAATAAGTTTGAATGTAAATAAACAGGCTGTGCTGCTGGCCGCCGCTGTCCATATGGCCAAATCGCCGGCCTAAAGGAGGACTTGGAGTGGGCATAGGGAGAGCTTGACCTCACGAGGAGGCAGCTTGAAGAGTGCAAAGGTGAATGATTCCCTTCTCTCATATAGTAAAGTATAAATAAAATTGGTTATTCTAACGACGTAGCATCGTGATTTGTAACAGAGGCCACCACCGAAGTGGCGTCTCTTAGGAAAGCACTGCCTGAGGCTGAACTCAAGGCGGCCTTGGAGCGGAAAGAGCGCGAAAAGCAAGAAGCCCGATTGGGCGAAGTATAAGAAGAGCTCCAGGGGCTCGACAAGAAGTTCGAGTCCATGGAGCATGAGCTTAAAGCAAAAGAGGCCGAGCTTGCGAAGGCCCTTACAAGTATAAAAGACGCTAAAGCTGAAGCCGAGAGGGCACAACAGGAAGTCCAGGAGGCCAAAAAGATAGCGGCGGGTAAGAAATTCTTTATGCAAAGCAAACATGTGGAGGAGGCATTTCTTTTACTTACACGAGTCCGGAGCTCTCCAGGGGCATTTGCAGATCTGCCACACAGCGTATCAGACGCTGCGGAGTTCTACCGTGCTCAGGAGGGGAGCTCAACGAAGAAGCTGTTCTGGTCCCAGTATGCTGGGGCCGAACATTCAACGCCTCTGAGTGACCAACTGAAGCAGTTGGTAGAACTCCACAGGGCGGCCGAAGTGGCTATGAAGGATTTCATAGTCCATATGTGGCTTGGTGAGCTCTTGCCCACCAGCTACTTCGGCCTGATCAAGCGGATGGTGATTGCCTGTCCGCGACTAGAAGTCATCAAGCGATCCGTTTGCATTGAGGGTGCTCGCCGGGCCCTTGCCCGTGCGAAGGTGCATTGGGGCAAGCTGGATGCGGAGAAGCTGGTGAAGGACGGGCCGCCAGAGGGCAAGCCGCATCGCGTTCCCAAGAAGTATTATGATGGCGTTATGAAGGGTGCTTGCCTCGTGGCCGACGAATGTACCAAGGACAAATTTTTTGAATGAATTCACTTCTGTCATGTTTGTAATTGAAAGACAAAGTTACTTGCGCTATGTAGCGCTTTTGATATTTAAAATATTACCTTCTGTGCGTCTGTTTATCAAATTCTGAAAGTAGGCCAGTCGTCGGCTTCCGCCCCCGTGTAACTAGTACTCGGGTGTTCGTGGATAACCCGGACACTCTTTATCCAAATGTTTGGTCCCTTAAGGAGGTGTCCAGCGCAGCGAACAAGGCAATCGGACTATGCGGCTTTATAATCTTCACTTAGCCATAGAAGTCTACAATTTTAAATTTCGGCGAAGCCTCGAGAATCCGGAAGACCGAATTGGGGCGCTATACACGCCTAGATCGGACGAAGCCGATTTATCGCCTAAAGCGGAAAAATCTTTAAGGATTCTAAGACCTCTCGAATAGCAACCAGCTCTCGCCACATCATGCCGGCCAGTTTTTGGCTTTCTCTACTAAGGTGCTCGTCCTGAAGAACCAGGGCACAATCGCAGTAGTTCTCCCTGCGCTACCTTAGCCGATATAACGGAACGTAAGGCACCAAAACAAGGGAGCCGGGCTATCCCAACTGTAGACCCAAGGCATGATTCGGAGCTGATGCATATAATGCTATAAGTTCGGGGTGCCGCACTATTGAAAGTGTTCGGACTTGTCGTGCCGTATTATGGGGCGCCATATGAAGCCCCTGGCAAACTCAACGTACCAAAGTGTACAGATGCAATATTAAAAGACATTTGTAAACATGCTCAAATAAGAATAATAAGCTGACGTTGTATATGATCTCCCATTGATGAGTAATACGTTTAGGCGTATGTTTACAATGAATACATAAAGCGGAGATAAATAGGATTATTTGACATACCCTATCCAGAGGTAGGCTACGTACAGATAGATAAAGCAGGTATATAACAATCATAAATAGATTCCACCTGGGTATTTCCTGCTGTGCGCAAAGCTTGTTGCCTCCTTGGTTTGCTCTCCTATGTAAGTCTGATAATCCGGCTCTTCTGGAGAAGCTGCACTAAAGCCATGTTCTTAAAGGTAAAAGAAAAGGTTTCGAAGCAATACCGTACTGTTGACCGAGCTACTGCTACGCCTCCGCCTGTGCCCATAGTATTTTAAGTGCATAATTGTGTACACGTGGCACGAATGCTTTGATGGGATTTGAGCGGAGGCCGGACTGCTAGTCATGCTCTTGGCGTGCCTGCTAATCCTGTTGCGGGGTGTTCCGCCCTCGCTTGATGGAGCTTGAGATTGTCATCGTCGGACTGGTGGTTTGCCGGAGGAGGCCGCATTGTACTTCTGCCGCAAGGGCTGCAGTGTGCTCTTCTGTGCGGAGAGAGCGGTCCATATTTCCGTTGACTATTATGACTCCACGCGGGCCTGGCATCTTGAGCTTGAGGTATGCATAGTGTGGTACCACATTGAATCTAGCGAATGTGGTTCGTCCGAGCAGTGCATGGTAACCACTGCGGAAAGGGACGGTATCGAAGATTAGCTCTTCGCTTCGGAAGTTATCCGGAGATCCGAAGACCACTTCCAATGTGATAGAGCTCGTACAACGGGCCTCTACTCCAGGAACTACACCTTTAAAGGTGGCTTTGGTGGTCTTAATCCTTGAGGGGTCGATGCCCATTTTGCGCACTGTATCCTGGTAAAGCAGGTTCAGGCTGCTACCTCCGTCCATAAGGACTCTTGTGAGGTGAAATCCGTCTATGATTGGGTCTAAGACCAATGCGGCCGAGCCGCCGTGATGGATGCTAGTAGGATGATCCCTACGATCAAAGGTGATCGGACAAGCTGACCATGGGGTGAATTTGGGGACGACTGGCTCCATAGTGTAGACGTCCCGTAGTGCTCACTTTCGTTCCCTCTTGGGGATGCGGGTAGCGTGGATCATGTTGACCATTTTCACCTGGGGGGAAATTTCTTCTGTCCCCCGATGTTCGGGCGCCGGGGCTCCTCATCATCATCGCTATGCCGCCCCTTGTCCTTGTTTTCGGCGTTTATCTTGCCGGCCTGTTTAAATACCCAGCAGTCTCTATTGGTGTGGTTGGCTGGCTTGTCCAGGCTGCCATGAATTTGGCACGAGCGCTCCAGTATACAGTCTAGACTGGACGGTCCCTGATTATTTCTCTTGAATGGCTTCTTCCACTGACCGGATTTGGATCCGCTGAATCCAGCATTGACCACCGTGTCATCGGTATTGTCGCCGTTGTTCCGTCGCTTGTGTCTGTTGCGCCGTAGCTTGCCGTTATTGTCACGGACATCTGACATGCCAGAATGTGGCGTAGTGCTGCTGCGAGCCAACCAACTGTCCTCGCCCGCGCAAAAGCGGGTCATTAGTGTCGTGAGAGCTGCCATAGACTTGGGTTTCTCCTGGCCGAGGTGTCGGGCGAGCCACTCGTCACGGATATTATGCTTGAAGGCCGCCAGGGCTTCGGCATCCGGACAGTCGACTATTTGGTTCTTTTTAGTTAGGAACCGAGTCCAGAATTTCCTGGCTGATTCTTCGGGCTATAGAGTAATGTGGCTCAAGTCATCGGCATCCGGAGGTCGCACATATGTGCCTTGGAAGTTGTCAAGAAATGTGTCTTCCAGGTTTTCCCAACTACCAATGGAATTTGCGGGCAGGCTATTTAGCCAGTGCCGGGCGGGTCCTTTGAGCTTAAGGGGAAGATATTTGATGGCATGTAGATCGTCTCCGCGGGCCATGTGAATGTGGAGAAGGAAATCTTCGATTGATACCGCGGGGTCTGTTGTGCCATCGTATGATTCAGTGTTTACGGGTTTGAACCCTTCTGGGAATTCATGACCCATCACTTCATTAGTGAAGCAGAGGAGGTGTGCGGCGCCTCTATGCCGGGCTATGTTGCGACGCAGTCTGGCTGCGTCTGACTGGTTACATTCGGCCCGGCCGAATTTGCTGGTAGAGTATCCGGTATGACGGTCATCGTCATGTGCTGCGGTGCGCCCCCGTGATCCGTAGATTGATCTTGGTTGTCCTGCGGTGTTATCCAGTTCATCAGGCAGGTCCTGAGTATTGCCTCGGGCCGTAGTAAACCGGCGCGGGGGTGGGGGCTGGTATTCGGGCTGATATGTCGATTTATCCCGACCTCGAGGCGGCCGGTGAGCCGTGTGGCGCTCGAGTCCATATTCCTCGGCTGCCAGGACTTCTGTCCATGTATCTATGAGTAGATCTTGATCAGCTTGAAGCTGCTGCTGCTTCTTCTTCAGGATTCTCGCAGTGGCAATAAGCCGGCGCTTGAAGCGCTCCTGCTCTGCGGGGTCTTTCGGTACGCCGAACTCGTCGTCGCCGAGGCTAATCTCGTCTTCAGAGAGGGGCATGTAGTTGTCCTCCTCCGGATACCCGTCCATTGCCTATTCATCCAGGCTATCATGCCCATCTTCCTGTTCCGCCTACTCGAAGGCAGGCTGTTCGAGGTTGTATTCATCATCGGCACCGTCCGGATTGTCTTCGTTTCTGGTGCTGGTATTGCCTTGGCAGGGCTTGGAGCGGCACAGGCGACGCCCATGCTTTGCTTTCTTCTTGGAGGGTTATCCTCCGTTACCTCATCGCCATTGGTTTCTTTCGGAGTGTCCACCATGTATATATTGTATGAAGAGGTGGCTGTCCACCGCCCTGTGAACGGTGGCTCTTGTATGTTTCCGGCATCGTCGTCCATGTTGTCGATGTCTTCGATCATGGCAATCAAGTGGGTGGTGGGTGGGCAGCGAATTCCTTCATTGCCTGCTTCCCACTCGAGCCGGACATAGTTCGGCCCAGAGTCTCCTGACAGAGAGAGAGACTTTAATGAGTTCAGCATGTCACCGAAGGGCGAGTGTTGAAAGATGTCCACAGCGGTAAACTCCATCACCGGAGCCCAACCTGGCTCGGCTGGCTCAAGAGTGTGCGGACCGGGACCAAGGACCGGATACGAGTCCGGGGGTCTGGGAATACAGGCCTCCACAGAGATGCGACCTATGTTCGGCTCCACCGCCGATGAGTGTGCGGCCTGCTGGGCGGGGTCCATCCCTCCGTCCTTGGGCAACCCAACCTGCTCCAGATTTAGATCTGAGGCTGCTGCATGGATGATGTCCTGAGCATTGTCCGACAACAGGTCTAGGCCGTGCTCGTCGTGACTGTCCGGTGCTCCTGGCACAGGCCCGAATCCGTCGAAGATTAAGTCTCCGTGAATGTCCGCCGTGTAGTTCAAGTTTCCGAACCTGATCTGGTGGCCAGGGGCGTAGCTGTCGACCAGCTCCAGATGACCAAGCGAATTGGCCCGCAGTGCGAAGCCGCCGAACACAAAGATCTGTCCGGGGAGAAAAGTCTCGCCCTGGACCGTGTTGTTGACGATTGAAGGCGCCAACAGGCCTTGAAGCAACGACACAAAGGAACTCTCAATGAAAGCACCAATGTCGGTGTCAAAACCGGCGGATCTCGGGTAGGGGGTCCCGATCTGTGCGTCTTAGGCTGATGGTAACAAGAAGCAAGGGACACAATGTTTACCCAGGTTCGGGCCCTCTCGATGGAAGTAAAACCCTACTTCCTGCTTGATTAATATTGAAGATATTAGTAGTACAAGAGTAGATCTACCACGAGATCGTAGAGGCTAAACCCTAAGAGATAGCCTATAATGGTATGATTGTAATTGTGATCGGCCTTCTAAGGACCATCCTCTCCGGTTTATATAGACACTGGAGAGGGCTAGGGTTTACATGGAGTCGGTTACAAGGAAGGAAACATAATATCCGAATCGCCAAGCTTGTCTTCCACGCAAAGGAGAGTCCCATCCGGACACGGGCCGAAGTCTTGAGTCTTGTATCTTCACGCTTCAATAATCCGGACGATGTATATAGTCCGGCTGTCCGGATACCCCCTTACCCAGGACTCCCTCAGGAGTCACAGATGAGATCACAGACATGATGAGGAGTCTTGAAATGGTCGAGAGGTAAATATTGATATATTGGAAGGTTATATTCGGACACCGGAATGGTTCCGGAGTGATTCGGGTGTTTTCCGGAGTACCAGGAGGTTACCGGAACCCCCCGGGAGAGTATTGGGCCTTCATGGGCCTTAGTGGGATGAGAAGGCCGGAGGACAGGAGGTAGCTCCCCCCCAGCCAAACCGAATTGGACTACGGGAGGGGGCGCGGCCCCCATTTTCCTGCTCCCTCTCTCTTTCCCTTCCCCCTTCTCCTACTCCGAAAAGGAAGGGGAATCCTACTAGGACTAAGAGTCCTAGTAGGACTCCCCCCTTTGGTGCATCCCTCTAGGCCGCCCGCCCCCTCCCTTCCTCCTTTATATACGGTGGCAGGAGGGCACCCCAAAGCACAACAGACAATCTCTTAGCCGTGTGCGGTGCCCCCCTCCATAGTTTAATAGCTCGGTCATATCGTCGTAGTGCTTAGGAAAAGCTCTGCGTCGGTAACTTCATCATCACCGTCGCCACGCCTTCATGCTGATGGAACTCTCCCTCGTCCTCAACTGGATCAAGAGCACGAGGGACGTCAGTGCTGAACATGTGCTGAACATGGAGGTACCGTATGTTCTGTACTTGGATCGGTTGGATCGTGAAGACGTTCGACTACATCAACTGCGTTACTAAACGCTTCCGCTTTCGGTCTACGAGGGTACGTGGACACACTATCCCGTCTCATTGCTATGCATCTCCTAGATAGATCTTGCATGATCGTAGGATTTTTTTGGAATTATTACGTTCCCCAACAGTGGCATCAGAGCCAGGTCTATGCATAGATGATATATGGAAACGAGTAGAACACAAAATAGTTGTGGGCGATAATAGTCATACTGCTTACCACCAACGTCTTACTTTGATTTGGCGGTATTGTTGGATGAAGCGGCCCGGAGCGACATTACATGACCGCGTTCATGAGACTGGTTCTACCGACGTGCTTTGCACATAGGTGGCTGGCGGGTGTTAGTTTCTCCAACTTTAGTTGAATCGAGTTTGACTATGACCGGTCCTTGTTGAAGGTTAAAACAACACACTTGAAGAAAAATCGTTGTGGTTTTGATGCGTAGGTAAGAACGGTTCTTGCTAGAAGCCCATAGCAGCCACGTAAAACTTGCAACAACAAAATAGAGGACGTCTAACTTGTTTTTGTAGGGCTTGTTGTGATGTGATATGGTCAAGACGTGATGAGATATAAATTGTTGTACGAGATGATCATGTTTTGTAATAGAGTTATCGGCAACTGGCAGGAGCCATATGGTTGTCGCTTTCTTGTATGAAACACAATCACCATGTAATTGCTTTACTTTATCTCTAAGTGGTAGCGATAGTCGTAGAAGTAATAGTTGGCGAGACGACAACGATGCTATGATGGAGATCAAGGTGTCAAGCCAGTGACAATGGAGATCATGATGATGCTTTGGTGATGGAGATCATGAGCACAAGATGATGATGGCCGTACCATGTCACATATTTTGATTGCATGTGATGTTTATCTTTTATGCATCTTATTTTGCTTAGTACGGCGGTAGCATTATAAGATGATCCCGCACTAAATTTCAAGGTATAAGTGTTCTCCCTAAGTATGCACCATTGCTACAGTTCGTCGTTCCGAGAAACCACGTGATGATCGGGTGTGATAAGCTCTACATTCACATACAACGGGTGCAAGCAAGTTTTGCACATGCAGAATACTCGGGTTAAACTTGAGGAGCCTAGCATATGCAGATGTGGTGTCACATCCCTAGTCTGGTATGACCTAGGCTAGTTAGCTATTTGTGCATCATATTTAAATTTCATTTAAATTTGAAATGAGGATTGGTGGAACCCTCAGAATCATTTTTGAAAATGACCCAAATAAAAATTTCTCCAAAAGGGTCCAAGAAAATGCTCATGATGCCCTCTAAAAATATTGGACAGAGATAAAAATCAAAACAATATTTTTAGGAGCTCATGGATATTTATTTTGGCCAATTGGATTAATTCGATAAATATTTGCATTGGAAATATATTTCTATATATATGAAATATGGCCCAAAAATTATGTCATTTATAAAGGAGCTCTGGAATAATACCATTAGCCCCTACAAAAATTGGCATAATAAAATTAAATGATTTAATATATTTATTAAATCAAACAAATGTCAGAAAAAAATAGAAAAACCAACTTATATATGCTGAATATGGGAAAACACATTATGGCATATATAAGAGACCTAATTTAGAAATGCATTTGAACCTTTGGTTCAAATGGACTTCAAATCAATTGAACACTAGATGCATTAGCTCAAACAGCATCACATCTACATGCCATGTTCATGCATCATATTGTTGCATATGATTGTGTATTGATTGCCGGCACCGTTCCTTCTCGATAGGTCCTGCTCCGGAGACGTTCCAGAGTACCTGTCTGTGAAGCAGTGCCTCCCTTGTTGATTTACCAGGCAAGCAAACCCCCTTGTTCATTTCGATAAAACCCTACTCTCTCGCTCCTGCTCTCAGTTATTGCATTAGGACAACAACGATTCATCTGCTACTTTGTGCTGCGGTAGTTGAACCCATTCCTCTGCATGACCTGTCATTGCCACAGTAAATAGTTGAAACCCACTAGCATGTGTAGGAGTTCATTGAAGCCATTGTTGTGTTCCTACCATGCTATGCCTGCTATTGCTTAGAGTTGTGTCAGGTCTGATTCATTGGGAATGAATTGGAGTGTCACGATATGTTCTGATGCTGAGAGTGAAGTGTGCGAACACGATTTGGTAAAGGTAGCGGTGAGAGGCCATGTAGGAGTACATGGTGGGTTGTCTCACTGGAACCGTCCTTAAGCCCTGAGTTCTGTGTATGTTGTCCAATGACTCGATACTACCACACATTGGGCTCCGGGCGCTCCAAGCCCTCTCGACTTATTAACCAACTTGATCTCTGTCCAAGAGTCGCAACTAGTTTCTGGTGTTTGTAGGTAGTGCTATTTTTTTACCAAGTGGCACCCGGCAGGGTGGGCTTGGGACAGACTAGGCACACGTGGCCCGGTGTACCGAGTGGCACCCGGTTGGTGGGCTCGGGAACCCTGCTCACATTGTTTGGGGCCGTGAGCGACACCATCATATACGTGTGCCAAAATGCGCAAACGGTCCCGGGCAAAGGTAAGACGACACCCGTGGGGATACCGTGCGTGAGGCCGCAAAGCGATATGAGGTGTTACATGCTAGATCGATGTGGCATCGAGTCGGGGTCCTGACAGCTTTGGTATCAGAGCCTGACTGCCTGTAGGATTACCAAGCCATTCTGGTCGAAGTTGAGTCTAGAAATTCTTTAGTTATGTAAGGGAATTGATTGTGGGAAGGAACGTAAGGCTCTTTTACTCCTTATACCTCATGACCTTCTGATCTGAGTCATCCTATCTTTCCGACGGGATTAAGGAACTAGGCTTCTCTTCCGTCTATCAGGATCATGTGTTACGACTCCGTAGTCCCATAGGACTGGTTGATCAGAGTCATACCCAGTTTTGAGTATTTCCGGTGTAGTCTGTTTAGTATGATCTCAGAACCTTGAGTGATGATGATGAGTATGTTACCACCCTATGTTTAGTAGGATGTCTCATTCTGAGCATTTTACTGCCGTTATGCTGCCGGAATTTCCCTAGGAGTTCGAGAGATACTAATTCCTTGTCCTACATTCCACAGTCTTTAGTTGATGCTGATTCCGTCCTTGGTTTCGTTTCTCAGGATGTCATTGGCTAAGCGAAGTTCCGTCGCTCGTAGCCAGAACCATGGAGATGGTAGGGATGAGGATCCTCCTGACCAGTCTTCGTTGACAGAGCTCATGCTAGAGATGGAGAGGAACAAGCGTGAGTCTAATCGTTTGTTGGCACGTATCGAGGAGAATACCGCACATCAGTTCAAGGGATCTGTGACCATTCATGACTTTATCCATTGCACCCACCTACTTTTCATCATTCCATCGAGCCACTCGATGCAGATGACTGGCTCCGTAGCATCACCCATAAGCTGCGTTCCGCGAACGTAGCTGAAGATGACAAGGTCACTTATGCCACATATCACCTAGAAGGTCCTGCTAGTCTTTGGTGGCAGAACTATGAGGCTATGCTTCCAGTTGGCCAGATTCCTACCTGGAAGGATTTCACTGAGGCTTTTCGCGAGCATCACATTCCCCAGGCCCTTCTTGATCGCAAGAGAGAAGAGTTCTGTAGTTTCACCCAGAGTAAGATGGCTGTTGATGCTTATAGCAGAGAATTCGAGAACCTTGCCCGCTATGCCACAGAAGAAGTGTCCACGGACGCCAAGAAGCAAGCTAGGTTCCGGAAGGGTCTCAACCCCAAGTTGCGTCGTGATCTCCACCTGCATCATTGTGATACATTCCAAGCCCTTGTGAACAAGGCCATCAATGCAGAGACAGCTCAACTCACTTATGAGGAGTCTCGTAAGCACACCCGTGATTTGGGATCTTCCTCCGGTTCTAGTTCCCAGAAGCGCCGGATTTGGGTTCCAAACTCCGCTCTTCCTTCCGGATATGCACCGAGGCCATCCTATGTGGTGCCTTCCCCAGCTCAGTCGTATGTTCCACCCAGGCCTACTGGTAGACCGCTTGTCAGTGCGGGTCCACGTCCAACCTCAGGGACTTGTTTCACATGCGGGAAGCCAGGACACTATGCACGTGACTGCTCTCAGACTAGTTATGCTCCACCCCAGCCCGAAAAGACTGTTGGCTGTATTAAGCCATCA
Source organism: Triticum aestivum (assembly GCF_018294505.1). Taxonomy (NCBI): domain Eukaryota; kingdom Viridiplantae; phylum Streptophyta; class Magnoliopsida; order Poales; family Poaceae; genus Triticum; species Triticum aestivum. The sequence continues at coordinate 118,556,951 of NC_057801.1, read as the reverse complement.
CGCAAGATGATCAGTGTCAAGTCAGCCCCCACTGAACGTGGACGTGTGCATCACGTCTCAGCTAAAGACGCTCATGATGATCCAGATGTCGTTCTTGGCACACTCCTTGTCAATTGTCACCCAGCATCAGTTCTATTCGATACTGGGGCATCTCACTCCTTCATTTCTGAAGGCTATGCTCGTTTGCACGACATATCATTTTGTGATATGCCAACTCCGCTTGAAATCCAAACCCCAGGGTCTAGATGGCAGACCACCAGAATCAGCCATGGTAATGAAATCCTTGTTGATAGACTTGTATTCCTTGCATCACTTGTAGCCCTCAAGTCCTCAGATATTAACATCATCTTGGGTATGGACTGGATGACAGCTCATCATGCCAAGATTGATTGTTACACAAGATCTGTTCAACTTACACACCCATCTGGCAAGATAGTCACCGTCTCCACTAGAGTTGCAAAGCGTCAGCTCTATTCTCTTAATGCCAGCCCTCTTCCAGACCTTGAAGATATCCCGGTAGTCCGTGATTTTCTGGATGTCTTTCCAGAGGAACTGCCAGGTGTTCCCCCTGACAGAGATGTAGAGTTCGTCATAGATCTTATCCCAGGAACAGCTCCAATCTCCCGGAGACCTTACAAGATGGCACCCTTAGAACTAGCCGAGCTTAAGAAACAACTCGATGAGTCCTTGCAAAAGGGTTTCATCCGTCCTAGTTCTTCTCCTTGGGCTTGCCCCGTCCTCTTTGTCAAGAAGAAAGACGGTACGGACCGGATGGTTGTAGATTATCGTCCCGTTAATTTGGTCACGATAAAGAACAAGTATCCGCTTCCTAGGATCAACGACCTGTATGATCAGCTCGCTGGATCCTCAGTCTTCTCCAAGATGGATTTAAGGTTAGGATACCACCAAATCAAAATCAGAAACGGGGACATTCCCAAGACAGCTTTTGTCACTCGTTATGGTCAGTACGAGTACACCGTCATGTCCTTTGGTCTAACCAACGCCCCAGCCACATTCTCCCGCTTGATGAACTCGATCTTCATGGAGTACTTAGATAAGTTCGTCGTGGTTTACCTCGATGATATTCTTATTTACTCGAAGAATGAGGAAGAGCATGCCGAACATCTTAGACTTGTTTTAGAAAAACTCAGAGAACACCGCCTTTATGCCAAGTTCTCCAAGTGTGAATTTTGGTTGCCAGAAGTGACCTACCTAGGCCACGTAATCTCTGGTAAGGGCATTGCTGTCAATCCCGAGAGAGTTCAAGCCGTTCTCGATTGGACTCCACCTGAGACCGTGAAACAAGTTAGGAGTTTCCTTGGTCTAGCCAGCTATTGTCGCCGCTTTGTTGAAAACTTCTCCAAAGTAGCCAAACCCCACACGGAACTTCTCAAGAAAGATAAAAAGTTTGAGTGATCCCCACAATGTGAGTACAGTTTTTAGGAACTGAAAAGACGCCTGACTTCTGCTCCCATACTTGTGCCACCGGATTTCACTAAAGACTTTATTATCTACTGCGACGCCTCACGACAAGGACTAGGTTGCATTCTTATGCAGGATCGTCCTGTGATTGCCTATGCATCTCGACAGTTGCATCCACATGAGGAGAATTATCCTACACATGATCTAGAGCTTGCAGCCGTAGTCTATGCACTCAAGACTTGGCCACATTACCTCCTTGGTAAACGTTGCGAGATCTACACCGATCACCAGAGTCTCAAGTATATCTTCACCCAACCGGATCTGAACCTTAGGCAAAGACGTTGGTTGGAGTTGATCACAGATTATGATCTAGGGATTACCTACACCCCAGGCAAAGCCAATGTCATGGCTGATGCGCTAAGCCGTAAATCCTATTGCAACAATCTCATGCTGCAGCAAGGCCAACCACTTCTCCAAGAGGAATTCTGTAAGCTTAATCTTTACATAGCTCCTCGCGGTTTTCTTTCTACCCTGGTGGCGAAACCTGATCTTAAGGATCAGATTATCGCAGCTCAACAGCAAGACACAGGAATTTCCTGGATCAAGAGAAACATTAAGAAGGGAGTTGGTGGATGTTTCTCTATGGATGATCGTGGTGTTGTTTTCTTTGAGAATCGCTTGGTGGTTCCCAAGAATCAACATCTGCGACAATTGATTCTTAAGGAGGCGCATGAATCCCCTCTCACGATTCATCCCGGTAGTACTAAGATGTATCAGGACCTACGCCAGAGGTTCTGGTGGACTAGGATGAAGAGAGAAATCGCTGAGTTCATTGCTAAATGTGACATATGTCGTCGCGTTAAGGCAGAGCATCAAAGACCTGTTGGCACCCTTCAGCCTTTAGCTATTCCTGAATGGAAATGGGATAAAGTTGGTATGGACTTCATTACCGGCTTTCCCAGGACCAAAAGAGGGAATAACGCTATCTTCGTAGTCGTTGATCGTCTTTCCAAAGTGGCTCACTTCCTTCCTGTTCGAGAAAATATCACTGCTAGTCAGCTTGCTGACTTATATATTTCTCGAATAGTGTCACTGCATGGTGTTCCACTAGAGATTAATTCAGACCGTGGCAGCCTTTTCACTTCTCATTTCTGGGAGAGTTTCCAAACTGCCATGGGAACCCATCTTTCTTTCAGTACCGCTTTCCACCCTCAGTCGAGTGGCCAAGTGGAACGGGTCAATCAAATTCTCGAAGACATGCTCAGAGCTTGCGTTATCTCATTCGGTATGGATTGGGAGAAATGTCTTCCTTTCGCCGAGTTTGCTTATAACAATAGCTACCAATCCAGCCTCAAGCAAGCTCCTTTTGAGGTTCTCTATGGACGAAGATGTCGAACACCTTTGAACTGGTCAGAAACCGGTGAAAGACAATTCTTTGGACCGGATATGATCCAGGAGGCAGAAGAGCAAGTTCGCATCATTTGTGAGAATTTGAAAACAGCCCAGTCTCGTCAGAAAAGTCAGTACGATCGTCATCATAAGGATGTGACTTATGAAATTGGCGACCAAGCCTACCTTCGGGTTACTCCTTTGAAGGGTACCCATCGTTTCGGTATCAAGGGCAAGTTGGCTCCTCGCTTTTTGTCCTTTTCGTATTCTCGCTAAACGAGGAGAGGTTGCCTACCAATTGGAACTACCTCCACATCTTTCTCGAGTTCATGATGTCTTCCACGTCTCTCAACTCAGGCGTTGCTTCTCGGATCCCATCCGCGGAGTGGACCATGAAACGCTTGATCTCCAAGATAACCTCACATACCGAGAGTACCCAGTTCGCATTCTTGATCAAGCAGAGCGTGTCACTCGACGTCAGAACATCAAGTTTCTCAAAGTTCAGTTGTCTCATCATTCCGAGAGAGAAGCTACCTGCGAGCGAGAAGATCGTCTTCGACTGGAGTACCCCGCTTTCTTTCCGTCGACCCCTGAATCTCGAGACGAGATTCTTTCAAGTGGGGGCGAGTTGTCACATCCCTAGTCTGGTATGACCTAGGCTAGTTAGCTATTTGTGCATCATATTTAAATTTCATTTAAATTTGAAATGAGGATTGGTGGAACCCTCAGAATCATTTTTGAAAATGACCCAAATAAAAATTTCTCCAAAAGGGTCCAAGAAAATGCTCATGATGCCCTCTAAAAATATTGGACAGAGATAAAAATCAAAACAATATTTTTAGGAGCTCATGGATATTTATTTTGGCCAATTGGATTAATTCGATAAATATTTGCATTGGAAATATATTTCTATATATATGAAATATGGCCCAAAAATTATGTCATTTATAAAGGAGCTCTGGAATAATACCATTAGCCCCTACAAAAATTGGCATAATAAAATTAAATGATTTAATATATTTATTAAATCAAACAAATGTCAGAAAAAAATAGAAAAACCAACTTATATATGCTGAATATGGGAAAACACATTATGGCATATATAAGAGACCTAATTTAGAAATGCATTTGAACCTTTGGTTCAAATGGACTTCAAATCAATTGAACACTAGATGCATTAGCTCAAACAGCATCACATCTACATGCCATGTTCATGCATCATATTGTTGCATATGATTGTGTATTGATTGCCGGCACCGTTCCTTCTCGATAGGTCCTGCTCCGGAGACGTTCCAGAGTACCTGTCTGTGAAGCAGTGCCTCCCTTGTTGATTTACCAGGCAAGCAAACCCCCTTGTTCATTTCGATAAAACCCTACTCTCTCGCTCCTGCTCTCAGTTATTGCATTAGGACAACAACGATTCATCTGCTACTTTGTGCTGCGGTAGTTGAACCCATTCCTCTGCATGACCTGTCATTGCCACAGTAAATAGTTGAAACCCACTAGCATGTGTAGGAGTTCATTGAAGCCATTGTTGTGTTCCTACCATGCTATGCCTGCTATTGCTTAGAGTTGTGTCAGGTCTGATTCATTGGGAATGAATTGGAGTGTCACGATATGTTCTAATGCTGAGAGTGAAGTGTGCGAACACGATTTGGTAAAGGTAGCGGTGAGAGGCCATGTAGGAGTACATGGTGGGTTGTCTCACTGGAACCGTCCTTAAGCCCTGAGTTCTGTGTATGTTGTCCAATGACTCGATACTACCACACATTGGGCTCCGGGCGCTCCAAGCCCTCTCGACTTGTTAACCAACTTGATCTCTGTCCAGGAGTCGCAACTAGTTTCTGGTGTTTGTAGGTAGTGCTATTTTTCTACCAAGTGGCACCCGGCAGGGTGGGCTTGGGACAGACTAGGCACACGTGGCCCGGTGTACCGAGTGGCACCCGGTTGGTGGGCTCGGGAACCCTGCTCACATCGTTTGGGGCCGTGAGCGACACCATCATATACGTGTGCCAAAATGCGCAAACGGTCCCGGGCAAAGGTAAGACGACACCCGTGGGGATACCGTGCGTGAGGCCGCAAAGCGATATGAGGTGTTACATGCTAGATCGATGTGGCATCGAGTCGGGGTCCTGACATGTGGCCTCAGAACACTGAGACTGAAAGGTCGAACATGAATCATATAATAGATATCATCAACATAGTGATATTCACCATTGAAAACTACTCCATCTCATGTGATGATCGTACATGGTTTAGTTGATTTGGATTACGTGATCATTTAGATGACTAGAGGGATGTCTATCTACGTGGGAGTTCTTAAGTAATATGATTAATTGAACTTTAATTTATTATGAACTTAGTCCTGATAGTTTTTGCATGTCTATGTTGTTGTAGATCAATGGCCCGTGGTACCGTTCCCTTGGATTTTAATGCGTTCCTAGAGAAATCTAAGTTGAAATATGATGGTAGCAATTACGCGGACTGGGTTCGTAACTTAAGGATTATCCTCATTGTTGCACAGAAGAATTACGTCCTGGAAGCACTGCTAGGTGTACCGCCTGCGCCAGCAACTGCAGACATTGTGAATGCATGGCAAACGCGTGTTGATGACTACTCGATAGTTTAGTGTGCCATGCTTTACGGCTTAGAATCAGGACTTCAAAGACGTTTTGGACGTCATGGAGCATATGAGATGTTCCAAGAGTTGAAGTTAATATTTCAAGCAAATGCCCGATTTGAGAGATATGAAGTCTCCAACAAGTTCTATAGCTGCAAAATGCAGGAGAATAGTTCTGTCAGTGAACACATGCTCAGAATGTCTGGGTGCCATAACCGCTTGACTCAGCTGGGAGTTAACACTACAAAAAAAGACACATCCATGACATTTCGGGCCGAATGATTTTTTTTCTGTCATACTTATGACACTTGTATGACGATAATTGTGACAAAACCCGGTATCATCATAGATGTGGTGGGCTCCTACTTCTATGACAAAAAATCATGACAGAAAATGGGCTTTTCGTCCTTGGCGGGCCGGAGACGCAACTGCATGACATTATTTGGGCCGTCCATGACGGAAAAAAACCGTGGTAGAAGCGAGGGCGAGGAAAATTTCGGCAAGTTCCCGGTTACGGTGGGTGGTCGGGGGCCGAGCGATGCACGTTTCTCTCGTACACGTACGCACGTGTGTGCGAGGCGTTGGGCTCTAACTGAACCCGAGCAAGGCGTTGGGCTCTAACTGAACCCGAGCGATTGCACTGCAGGCTACGCGTTACTGAACCCGAGCGGTCGATCGATGGCTGTTAACTGAACCCGATCGAGCGATTCCTTTGCTACTGCTGCTAACTGAAGTCGATCGATGCCGCCTCTG
>NC_057801.1:118537941-118550458 GCF_018294505.1 Triticum aestivum | reverse complement strand
GGGGGGGGGTGGATGAACATTGAGCTGTGGGGGTGGATGAACAGGACCCCGTGGCGTTGCCTCTGGATGAGTAGGACCCCGATCAATCGAGCAGGTTGGGGCTGGATGAACAGGACCACATGGAGGGCTGGATGAACAGGACGACCCTGTGGATGGTTGGATGAACAGTAGATGGTGGAGGGGTGGATGAACAGTAGCCCGTGGAGGGGTGGTTGAACAGGAGCCTGTGGAGAGAGGTGGTTGAACAGTAGCCGGTGGAGTAGCGCGCGGTGGAGGCTTGATGAACAAGAGCCCGTGGATGAACAGTCGCAGGTGGAGGCTGGAGGAGGTCGATGGTGGATGAACAGTAGCCCGTGGAGGCTGGAGGAGGTCGACGGTGGAGATGAACAGTATCCCGTGGAGTTCCATTTGGCGCTAGGCCACACCCCTCCTGATGAACAGGACCCCCGTTTCGACCGTAGCGCTCTAACACAAGTCCATTTCGTCCGTTTTGCGGTATGGCACACCCCTCCCGATCAACAGGACCCCGTTTCGACCATAGGAGGTCCAACACAAGTCCGTTTCCTACATTTTGCGGTACACCAGACCCCTCCCGATGAATAAGATCCCGTTTCGAACGTGGCCGGTCGCACACAAGGTCGTTTCCTCCGTTCTACGGTACGCCAGGCCTCGTTTCCATCGCCTGTTCCATCCAAGCCCTCCTGATGAACACGACAACGCATTCTGTTCCGACCCAGCCAGTTGGCTCCCCACGAACATGACGACGATGATGTTTCTCTGTTCCGACCCAGCCATGTACACGAGCCCTGGCCGTACGTATGCGCGAGTAGGCGTTCGAGACCCCGCCCGTATGTACACGTACGTGGCTGTATTTTCTTTCTTGCACACTGGCTGCTGTACGTACATGTACATGCTACGTGCGCGCCTCTACTACCACACGTGCACGCCTCTACATCCACCAGTATGTACGTACACGTTTGCGACCAGAATGACAACGCTATGAACGCTTTGACCAGGTGGGTCCCGACTGTCAGGCACTTCCTTGCGTGCGAAGATGTACCTGGTGGGTCCCAGCAGTCAGGGGGGCGAATCATTTTTTTTACCCGGACGCACTTCCTTGTGTGCGAAGATGTAGCTGGTGAGTCCCAACAGTCAGGGGAGAAACGTTTTTTGCAAAATACACTGGCCCGTCTGGTGGGTCCCTGCCGTCAGGTGGAGGTATCATTATTTTCCACGTAATATGGAGGCACTTCCTTGCTGCGGCCGTGGACCTAGCTGTCAGCCTCTCCACGTACAGTCCACGTCCGATGGAAGTCGTTCCTTGACCACGTTGACCACGCCGCACCGAGAGCACCACAGTGGCGGACGATGGCGAGGCCTAAGAAGGGGACGACGCGGAGCTGGGGAAGCCGTGGCAGTGGATGCCCACGCGGAGAGGAATACGAGGGTTCACTGGTTCGGCTGCGGTGTGAGGCTGCCGTCGCCGCAGAATAACAGGGGGTGTGGGTGAATAGAGGGATGGCCAGGCCAGCGGTGGGACTAGTATGGGGGAGATGAGGCCTCCGCGGCAGCACAGCCGGCCATGAGTGGCAGGAGCAGGCGGTACGACCGGCGCTGCTTTGGGCGGCTGGAGCAAGAAGACCAGAGGTTGAAGAAGCACTATGGCCGTTGGATGGACATCATACAATCACTAGAGTATTGACTAAGTTGACAAAGCCCTCCGTCCCCGTCAACTTAGTAGGCCCACAAGTCAGCCATCCACTATGGTGGGTCCCAGCTAGCAGGGGGTATTCATTTTTTGTGCGTAATAAGGAGGCACTTCCTTGCGTGCGAAGATATAACTGGTGGGTTCGACCTGTCAGCGGGGGGAACATTTTTTTGCGAAATATAGAGGCCCTTCTAGTGGGTCCCAGATGTCAGGTGGAGGAATCATTATTTTGCGCGTAATAAGGAGGCATTTCCTTGTGTGCGGCCATGGACCCAGCTGTCGGCCTCTCCACGTACAGTCCATGTCCGATGAAAGTCGTTCCATGACCACGTTGACCACGCCACGCCGAGAGCACCAGGGCGGTGGACGACGATGAGACCTAGGAAGGGGATGATGCAGAGCCGAGGAAGACACTGCAGTGGATGCCCACGCGGAGAGGAGTACGAGGGTTCACTGGTTCAGCTATGGTGTGAGGTTGCCATCGCCGCATGGCCTGGCTAGCGGTGGGAGTAGTAGGGGGCAGTGAGGCCTCAACGGCAGCACAGCCGGCCACTGGAGGCAGGAGCAGGCGGTGTCGCCGGCGCTGGTTTGGGCGACTGGTGCAAGAAGAGCAGCACTTGAAGAAGCAGCAGGACCGTTCGATTCAAATCCAACGGTTACTGCTGTTACAATTGTTTGTTAACTAAGTTGACAAGCCCTACATGCGCGTCAACTTAGTAGGCCCACAAGTCAGCCTCCCAACCGGTGCGCCCCAGATGCCAGTGGGAGGAATCATTTTTTCGCGTAATAAGGAGGCAGTTGATTGTGTGCGGCCAGGCCAACGGAGGGAGTAGGTTGGGCCGAGGAAGCCTGTACGTCATCACACCGGGCCACAAGAGGAGGGAGCAGGCAGTCCCGCCGGCCCTAGTTTAGGCGGCTGGAGCACGAAGATCAGATATTGAAGAAGCACGTCGACCGTTGGATGGACAACCAACAGTCACTGCTGCTAGAATCGTGTGTTGACTAATAAAGCCTTGCGTAAACTAGTCAGCCTCGAAATATGTGGCATGTACAGCCCATTTTCTATTATTTTGATTATTTTTCCTCATTTTCTAATTCACATGGAAAATATTGCAGCCCGTTTTCCATTTTTAGAATTGCTGCCCATTTTCTGGTTAGTACTAGGGTTTAAAAAATTAACTAAATATGTGCAAAATTTTGAAAATTCGCAAATTTTGGCTGGGGAACAAAATATTCTTAATCCAAAAATTAGTAGCCATACTAAAACAAATTTAAAAATAAATTAGTACTATGTCATGTTAAATCCAATGAAATACTATAAAATATCAGTGAAGAACAAATACAAAAAAAGAAACTAATATCCCATTTGCTATAATTTTTTTGGAATTTTCAACCCCTTTGATATTACTTTTAATAGACACTGACCATACTCTTTGGCCAGGCCGGAATGCATCCCTCCTCGTCTTGAAAGATTTGTAGCCCAGTAAGTCGAAGAAAACAAATAGGCCTAGCTTGGGTATTCTTCAAAAAGAAATAACGGGCTACCTATTTTCTCAAAGAAAAACCTGCTGGGCTGGTCATGTTGTTAGACAGGCCAAAGAGACCGCACAACCTAGTTTATACCCTGCTCCTTCGAATTACTACTCAAAAGAAATGTTGTGCAATTCTGTCCTTAATTGACTATACGTTAAAATGATGTGGATCTCGGATATTAGCAGGGTGGATTAGAGTAAAAACGAGGGGTGCATCTGAGTAGTAAAAGAGGCGCTTGCTTGTGCTCGGGAGTGGACCTGGTGGGTCTGTACTGTCATACTCACAACTTGGACGCTGCTCGGTTCTGCCATTGTTAGTGCTTGGGTTTCGGACGAGGGAGGAGGCACCTTAGCGGGGATGGAAGATTGGACGAGATTATGTGCGGATAAAGATGGAGAAGCGAATATGTGTTGCGGGAAGTGGACAAGTGATGATGCCTACAGCATGCCGCTTGACTTACGATACACATACCAACAGCATAGGCTCATATCGATGCCAGGCAACTTGCTTGAGTGATACAGTACTGGTACTCCCTATAGTACCTACTACTATGCCCTAACTTGCATGAGTAGAGTAGTAGAGTAGGACTCTGCTCTACTACTAGCACCGGAGGAGTAGTATATTATAATCTAAAATAGTTACAAACTTCAATGCCCGAGCATAGAACGACTACAAACCATGCTCAAAAACCATGTCTATGTGGTGTTTGGAATTATATGAAAAAAATAGCAAGATGCCCGTGCATTGCACGGCACACCATCATCACCAACTCGGTTTTGTCTCTACTCCTACTCCTATAAAAGACTCAGTTGGTGATGATGGAGGTGAGGAGGCGTGTTCAGCCGGGCGTGCAGCGGACGGCGCAGTACTATTCGATTTGTTATAAAAAACAAAGAAGAGTAGTAGAGATAGAGATAAGAGTAGAGATAGAGACTTAGGGAGGAGCCCGAGGTTGTGGGAGATAAGGATGAACAAGGCAAGGCCTTATCTGTAAATGTGGAGAGAGGTGCGGGTATCTTTTGTAAAATGGGACATTCACATTTGTGCCCCTAACTCGAACCCACTACTCAAATTTACCCCTAACTTTTTGATGTGCTCAAATTTGCCCCTAAAAAGCATTTTAAGTCACGGGAATGCCCTTCCAGCTGGTCAAATTTGTTTGACCAAAACTTTGAAAATTCATAACAAATTCATATGAACTTAGAAGAATGCAAAATACGATATCAAAATGCTCATAAAAACAACACCTATATGCACATGTCATTTGCGTTCATGACAAAAGCACTCTTTAAAGCTTTTTAGGATTTATAACATTAAAAAACAATTTAGGGTGAATTCAAATAAATGCACATGTAGGTGAGGAACGTAAATTCCATGCGCGTATAGGTGATGTTTTTATGAACACTTTGATATATTATTTGCATTTTTCTGACTTCGTATGAATTTGTTATAAATTTTCAAAGTTTTGGTCAAACAACTTTGACCAGATGGAAGGGCATTCTTGTGACTTAAAATGCTTTTTAGGGGCAAATTTGAGCACATCAAAAATTTAGGGGTAAATCTAAGAGTGGGCACAAATTAGGGGCATAAATGTAAATGTCCCTTGTAAAATTGTCATAGTTGGCTTTCTATCTATCAGATATAGATTGGACGGTCTATATTACAAGATGGCAGGCACACCATCATCACCAACTCAGTTTTCTATAAGAGTAGATAGATAGAAACTAGGGAGTACTAGTAAGGACACCATCTACTGCTTTGTGTGCTACTCCTGCACTCCATTCGGCAGCAGCAATGTCCCCTACAGCCACTCCCTCCTGCGCTCCATTCGGCGGGTGCTGTTGAAGATTGGGGAGCGCACTCTCGCGACTGCTGGTAGCCACGACTTCACCGACGATGACTTCTTCCCCGACCTCGGCAACCTCTTCCTCAATGACATGGGCGACAACCTCAACACCAACGGTGCTGCTCCCGTTGCACTGTATGTGTTTCTGTCCTTCCTGTTCGAAATCGTGGTAGAATTCATGTTTCTACTCTGTATCCTACTACTATGCTAGTCCACATGATTAGTTTCATCTCTATTATAGTCGTGATGATTTATTTTTTGCTTATTTGGATTAAATCTCGTAGTAGCCTGCTCATATATTCAACTGGCGCAACGTCCCCTACAGCCACTCCCGTTTCATGGATGGCCTGGTCAATGCCTCCAAGGAGCCCTTCGTCTACTTCTATGAGTGCCCGATGCCATTTTGGGGCTCGCCGGCGGACATGGTGCATCACCTCACGGATGCGTGCAGTGGTCACTACTGGCCCTTGGCTTAGAACATCAAGTATGAGACGTGCTACCCGTTCACCATGCCAGAGTCGCTGGAGGATCACCGCCGCCTCCTAGTCTCGGAGGAGGATGACAGCGTCTTCCTCTTGATCGTGGGCACTGGCGAGGCCCGCGCAGGCCACTGCCCCGTCTCTGTAGTTTGCGTCAGGGGCGACGCCGCTGACGCTGACACTGGAAGGAGGCCGATGTATGGGTGCATGCACAGTGTTACAACCCCTCCGGGTCACGTGGGCGGCGACACCGGCTACATCGAATGGACTTGGACTCTATGGAGTTGGGACCTTCCCACTGATGTGGAGTTGGAAAACCCATGGTCTTATTTACCCGCCAACGCGGTGCACAGGGACTCCAAGGAGGTTCACCTGGACATACGTATTATCAAGTTAAATGTTGATCATTAGTCTTCGCTCAATGTAATCCGCTGTTTAAGCATGTGGAGACTTCCATGCATGATCTTGCTCTATTGGAGTATCGCGCATGAATAAAAGTGTGTCCGTTTATGGTTTAGTCTAGAATCTTCCATGTATGAACTTTTACTACAGTACTGGTGAAAGACTTACTATGAACCATTTCTTACATCTCCTCTGCCCCCTTCCAAGTCATCCCGATTTAATCGCTCCGTCTAGGTGTATAAGGGCATGGTTATTACCTAATAGTATAGCCAACGGTTGACTACAACAAAGTGCCATGTCATCTGTAGCCAACATGTATAACAATCGATACTCAAAAACTAATTCTTAAAGCCAACGGTGCTGCTCCTTTGTACCGTATGTGTTTCTGTCCTTCTTGTTCGAAATCGTGGTAGAATTCATGTTTCTACTTTGTATCCTACTAGATTATATCTATTCATCTACTATGCTAGTCCACATGATTACTTTAATCTTTGTCATAGCCGTCATGGTTTATTTTGTGCTTATTCGGATTAAATCTCGTAGTAACTTGCTCATATATTCAACTGGCGCAACGTCCCCTACAGCCACTCCTGTTTCATGGACGGCCTGGTCGATGCCTCCAAGGAGCCCTTCATCTACTGCTATGAGTGTCCGATGCCGTTTTGGGGCTCGCCGGCGGACATGGTGCATCACCTCATGGATGCATGCAGTGGTCACTACTGGCCCTTGGCGGAGAACATCAAGTACGAGACGTGCTACCCGTTCACCATGCCAGAGTCATTGGAGGATCACCGTCGCCTGCTAGTCTCCGAGGATGACGGCAGCGTCTTCCTCTTGATCGTGGGCACCGGCGAGGCCCGCGCAGGCCGCCGCCCCATCTCTGTAGTGTGCGTCAGGGGTGACATCGCTGACGCTGACACTGACACGAGGCTGATGTACGGGTGTGTGCTTAGTGTTACTACCCCTCCGGGTCACGTGGGCGGCGACACCGGCTACATCGAACGGACTTGGACTCTGCGGAGCTAGGGCCTTCCCACCGATGTGGACTTGGAAAACTCGTGGTCTTATTTACCCGCCAACGCGGTGCACGAGGACTCCAAGGAGGTTCACCTGGACATACGCATTATCAAGTTAAATGGTGATCATTAGTCTTCGCTCAATGTAATCCGCTGTTTAAGCATGTGGAGACTTCCATGCATGATCTTGCTCTATTGGAGTATCGCACATGAATAAAAGTGTATCCGTTTATGGTTTAGTCTAGAATCTTCCATATATGAATTTTTACTACAGTACTGGTGAAAGACTTACGATGAACCATTTCTTACATCTCCTCTGCCCCCTTCCAAGTCATCCTGATTTAATCCCTCCGTCTAGGTGTATAAGGGCATGGTTAATACTTAATAGTATAGCCAACTGTTGGCTATAAGAAAGTGCCATGTCTTCTGTAGCGAACATGTATAACAATCGATACTCAAAAACTAATTCTTAAAGATCATTTCTTGCAAAGCACAATAAGTGTTATTTCTTCACAAGTTTTGAATGCAGGTTGAACAATTGAACGCTTTTGTTTGCAAAAGATACCTTATTATCTATTTCACCCGGATGTTTGTGAGCTCTAGAGATGAAATAATATCCGAAGAAACCTATCGATACCCGTTACACATGAGATGACCCTCACATCCTTTGTCAAAATAAACAACTCCCTGATCAATGCATTTCACTCTTCGGTGCAACGCACGGGCACCTTACTACTATAGATTAGTACGGCCAAAAATTGAACTAACATTATATATAGTATGATAAATGCTGATGCATGTCACCTAAAATTATATCATTCAAAACTATGTTCAAATACGAATCCAACAATATAGTTTTTTTGACATGCACTAATATTTTGTCAGTTAAATCTTCAGTCAAATTCAATGGGGGACTAATAAACCACGACCGATGTAGTACAAGTGTAGAGTGCAGCGCTGCACGGGAGTCTCACCCTGCTTGTGGCGCGGTAGTAAAGCCATCATATCACAAAACCCAACCACTGGTTGTAATAAGTGGCCTGGTAAAATAAACGAACAAGCAACCATCACATCCGTCCGTCTTTTTTGCATTTCATCTCTCTGCATTTAGTTTCTCCGGTTCATCTCGCACACTCGATCCCTAGCTACTACTCCTACTATCCCTAGCTACTACTCCTAGGGCCAGTTCTTTTGGCGGCTTAAAAAATAAGCCGTCTCTTCCCCAACTTTTCCCATAAGACTAGTCACAATGGAGAGTAACATTAAGGCGCCTCACTCATTTATTTGGGCTTCTAAACTACTACTAGTAGTCCCTTCATTTTTATATACAAGGCCACAAACTCAAATTACAGCTACCAAGATAAAAATCAATGTGTTCTTTACAAGTCAATTTATTTTCTCGTTTATCGGGTTAATTAATAGGGTGCATGCACATTAGAAGAAATTGAGTGGCCGTGAGAGAGGAAGTAGATGAGTTTGTCATTATCATCCACTACATGCATGCTAGTAATTAAGCCATGGGTTACTAGTACGAGGAAACATCATTAATATTTGTCTCAATTACTATTGGTGGCCTTGTATAGATGCAAAATGTATTTTTTATAGTGGCCTTGTATACAAAATGGAGGGAGTACCTCCGTCCTGGTTTATTCGTCACCATTGTAATTTGTGGTAAATTTTGACCAAAGATTTAACTGATAAAATGTTAGTGCATGTGACATCACAAACATTTCATTAGTTAAATTTATGATCAAAATTTGACACAGATTACAATGGGGACCAATAAACCAGGACGGAGCTAGTAGTAAAGGGATTACTATTAATCCAGAAGCCTAAACGAACTGTCCCCCGGTACGCCTACTAGTAGTACTAGTACTCAAGTTGGAATTCCAATTGCACGACACAACTTGTTAGGCAAAAAATTTGATACATGGATTAGGAAGCGGTTTGGGAATTTGTGTGCCTTTCCGACTAGTGAGATACTCCGTACAAAGTACGACAGAGAAATAACCACAGAGAAGGAAGCTAAAAGTAAACAATCAAACGAGCATTTTTGCTTTTGTTTTGCATTGAATCGTTTCACAAGCTTGACTAGTGTTGTTTTTCTACTTTTACAAAAACCGCATTGTAATGTTAAAACGTGCATTTTCCCGTACATAAGTAATAGTAGTACTCCCTCCGTCTAGGTGTATAAAGGCTTCCCTCCTACTTAGTCACGGTGCACAACCAAAGATGACTTATTCACCTGGACGGAGGGAGTAGCACAGTCTGCAAGCATATATAGAGAGAGACGTGTAGTGCGATAGTATATAGTACTAAAGTTTGTGCTGTATGCACCTACTTACAAAATGCGTACGTATACACAAGGTTTCCAAACTTTCCCTCTTACATACTTAATTAAGGACGCTAATAATTCCCGAACGTTCGGGATTTATCATTTGCGTCCGAAAACTAATGAGATCACCTTACGAAACTAAATTATACTCCCTACTAAAAGCCACGGCGCTCGCAGGAGCACTTGCGGCGCGCCACGAGTGCCCTGGTGCACGGCCGTTTCCCAGCGCGCCGACACAACGCCTCTTCCTCAGCCTCGCAACTCGCGAGATGCTGATTGGCGGCTTGCCGGCGGGCGAGCGTGATCTCACCGGTGTGGTGATCCGGCGCCAGCAGGTACTCCTCCTCGCTGGAAGCGTGCACCCGATCCATGTACCGCCAAGCGTAGATGACGCGCTTGGGCACGACTGCACTTAGGGCTTTGGCATGGGCGCCCTCCGCCACCCTCACGGCCCTTGCACGAGCCTTCTACCAAAGAGCCAATTGCCTGACTCTCTCGGATGTGACATAGACCTGCCAGGCAGCTTGCCCTGCAGCGCGCTTCTCTTCCTCGGCCTTCTTCTCCGCCTCTATTTTGGCCTGCTCTGCCGGCAGCAAAGCCTCCCACATGGCAACATCCATTTCTTTCCAAAGCTCCTCAAGGCTGGGGGCTTGGTGGGCAGCGCGGCGTTCTCCTTGTAGCGGGGAGCCAACGCGTCCTCCGACACACGTGCTGGCGAGATTGGGAACGCCAACGCGTCCACCTCGATGCGTTGCGGCGAGGAGTGGAACGCCGACGCGTCCTCTTCGACTAGTGGCAGCGAGGAACAGAACGGCGACGCGTGACCGTCCGGGCGGTGCAGCGAGGGTGCTTAGGGCTTGGGAGGGGCGATGCCATGGTGGTCGACATGAGAGGGAGGGAGAGGAGATAACGATGAACGTGAGTGTTCTTCCAAATGTCGTGGGAGGCGCAGTATTTATAGCAAGCAATGGCACACCTACGTAAGATATGGACTGAGCTGCACTGACTTAACTGCAGGTCGACTTGCGTCACAGACATGTGGGCCAGACCCTTGTTGGGCCCATATGTCAGTGACCCAATGCACCTGCAGTTAAGTAACTAAAGCAGGGTCCTGAAAGATATGTTGCGTGATTAACGTAATAGCTACGTGGGCATATTTGTTGGAGTAAATTACGGGGGAGGGAAGGGGTGGAAATATTGGTGGTCACAACGGATTGGACAAGCGTGGGGGAGGAGAGTCATGCATGCTGATTTTTTCCACACGGAGTGGAGTGGTGGGACCGCCGGAGGGAGAAGGAGAGTCTGGCAGGCATATTGTTTCCACACATGGAGAGGAAAAGATTTGGAGACGAACGAGCTTCCTGTAGGTATGGGGAACGGTGCATAATAAGTCATCATGCCTGCCGGGCTAGGTATAGTCTCAAGTCATTAAAAACATACACGCCCCACACATGTTCATATTTCAAGGTGCACTAAATTATTGCATGCGATGATTAAGGCTGGCCATAATGGTGGTATCTTAGCAGGTATCATGCACACGGGAATAGCAAACAGGCTGATGTGGCAAAGAATTAAAGAAGAAAGGGGGTTAGAGTAACTAGTGTTCATGCATGCATTGGTAAACACATTTTTTTGTGAAGAACAACAACATTAGTTGAGTACTTTTGCAGACTTCAAAAACTATTCCACCGCCTCTACTATCTTGCTAAGAGTAGGTGAATTTTTTGAGTCGAGCCCTTTAAACTAGAAGGGAGATAGTAGTACTCTAATAGCTAACCTTGTTGTGATGACAAATAGGACATGGCACGCACCTGGACGGAGGAACTAGTAGTCTGCATTGTGCATTTAAGTTTTGTCTGAAGTCAATGTACCTCTACTTTGACCAAACTTATAGAAAAATGTATCAACATTCACAATGTCAAATCAATATTTTTACACTCATTATAAAATGTAGTTCTTATACTCATTATAATCAGTATTGTAGATATTGATATTTTTAGTGTAAATTTGGTCAAGCACTTTGCAAACGGTTGACGGGAGTAAAAAGGACCAGAGGGAGTATCATGCAGGCGGAGTAGGCAAAAAAATTTGCTCATTTATAGCCGGTCAAAGTATCAAAGGGAGCGACCGCGTGAGGGAGGCGAAGTTCGTGGGAGGCACGACGGTTGACGGAATTAAGTGAAGTTATATCCACGCAGTGTCATGGCGTGTGAACATGCAGAAGCTATACCGTCAGGCCTACGATATGGGTCAAGTAGACATGACATCTAGTCGGTCCCGTATAGTTCTCGAGAACTCTTTGGGGGCTTGCAGCCGTTTATCCACCGGGCAAGCCAGCAACCCCACACCGTTCGCACGCCCTACTCGTCCCTGTCTTCTACCTTACAACAGTTCGCTCCCAGTCGTCCCGTCCTTTCACATTAGTTCGCTCCTAGTTTTGTTTACGGGGTACAACAGTTCAACTTCTCCTAACTCTCCTCCAAAATCCATGGCCTCCCAAATCTCCATGGTCGCCGTTGAGTACCAGGTTAGAGCCATCACCGGCGATGACTTCATCATCATCTACACACGTGGATCCGTGACAATGAAAGCATGGCTTGCTCGCTTCCTACGCATGTTCAACAGTTCAATGGATGAGTGGGTCGCTGGGCTAGATGTTGAGTACACCACAGTCCTGGAAAGAGAGAAGATTCTAAAGGAGGCAGAGAGGAAGAAGCCCGCCATGATCCAGGTTTGTGTACATAACGTTTGCTTGGTCTACCACATATGCCATGCCGACGTTGAGTGCCAGGATTTTAAGAACTTCCTCAAGGACAAAAGAGTGAAATTCGTCACTGTAGACTTTAGGAACGACGGGGATGTCCTATGTCGGATAAGTCTCGTTGTAGGCCAGCCCTTCGATCTCCAGAAGGCAAGCCTGGTGTCCTCCTCTCAACCTTCAATGTTGACCCTGGCAGCAGCCACGATTGATCCTTCGTACACTAACCTGAAGAAACCTCATCACGAATTTCATCATGCATGGGAGTCGAATGTTAGACTGTATATACGTAGCCTCTGTACACATATTGTAACATTGTATTGTACCCCTTGGTACCTCTATATAATGAGATAGCCACACCCCGTTTAGGGTGTCGAGCAGTTTCCCAAACCTGCGTTTTACATGGTATCAGATGAGGGTTATGATGTCTTCCGCCGCAT
>NC_057801.1:118528426-118537552 GCF_018294505.1 Triticum aestivum | reverse complement strand
GCTGCCGCTCCATCGTCACTGTTCCTTGCCTCCCAGCCCCTGGCTACGGCCTCGACTTGGTGGCACAACCAGCGGCCGGCGGGCTCCCAGATCGGATCGGGAGCCGGCCACGGTGACCTGCCCCCGTCGATGTCTTCTGGCGGCCCATCGTCCTCGACCACTACGGTTGCCCTGCCGGCTCCGCCGTCCTTCCAAGGTCAGGCGCCTATGTACAGCACCGCCCCTGCCCCGACCTATGGTGTCGTGCTGCATCGCGTACGCCGCCCTGCACCCGTACGGTGGTTCGGGTCCAGCCTACGGCTCCCGTGGTACGGTGCTCCTGCATCCACTCAGGGTGTCCTGCCACCACCGCTGTCCGCCTGGCTGCTGCATCCCTATGGCACGCTGCCGCCACAGCCCTACGCGTCCTCAACCCTATGTAGCGCCGCCATCTTTGCTGCCCTACGGGGCCGCGCCTCCTCCGTCACCAGGGGACCTGGCGTCAACGTACGCCGGTGCTCTTCCTGGCTATGGTGCACCTTTGGCGATCTCCCCGCACCAGGAGACAGATCCATGTATGGGTCTCTACGCGCCACCGACACAGGGTTGTGCTGCACCGCCATCGCCATTCTACTTCTCACATCTTCTTTCGGTGAAGCTCACGCCAGACAATTACCTATTGTGGCAGGCTCAGGTGCTTCCTCTCCTCCGCAGCCGCTACCTGGAGGGGTATGTCGATGGCTCCATCCCGTGCCCGCCGCCGTACCATCCGGCTTATCACATGTGGGTGGCCCAGGATCAGGCAATCCTCTCCGCCATACAGTCGTCGCTGACTCCGAGCGTGTCATCGTTGGTCATCTTCGCCGCGACGTCTAAGGATGCTTGGTTGGCGCTTCACAGCAGCTTTGCCTCTCAGTCTCAGGCGCATGCTCACTCTATACGCACCGAGTTGGGGGATACCAAGCTTGATGGCCTCAGCATCACGGACTACTTCAACAAGATGACTAGTCTCGCCGACCCATTGGCCTCGATCGGTCAGCCGCTCGGTGATGAAGACTTCACCACCCATGTCCTCAACGGCCTGGATGACGACTATGATAACCTCATCGAGAATGTGCATGGTCGCGAGGCTCCACTGCCTCCGTGTGAGCTCTACGCATGCCTCCTTGGCCGTGAATAGCACATTAAGGCGCGCCGAGCCTCTCCAGGTTTTGTCTCCGCCAACGCCGCGACTCGTGGTAAATCTCAGAAGCCGACGTTGCTTGGCGGGAAAACGGCAGCCTCATCGCAGTCGGCTCCGCGGGGTGCGGCGCCCTCCATCACTAGTGGTAGCCGGCCGGTTGCTTGCTGTCCTTGCTGCGGTGCTTAGCAGGCCTGCCAGCTATGTGGCATTGTGCGCCACACCTGAAATTCCGTTACGAGTAGATACTTCCGCAGGAGCATAATCGATTTTCTGGTTAAATACATTACAAGATGTTTTTCCATACTTTCCGCATTCAGTTCTAGCTATTTCCGCACCCCCTAATCGACCAGAACAACAAATACGTATCCCCTCCACCCCTTTTGGCATTATTAATGGAATATCCTTCACTATTTTACTAAAAATGGAATGAAATGAGATTGGATTGTTCCTCAGTTGAAAAGAGATGTCTTGAGCAATCAGAGAAGCACTTTGATAAACAGATTTGATCCTTACCGACTCAATTAAGGTATTAGTGTTTGTTCTATTAGACAAAAAAGATCACATTTTTTGCACTTCGATTTTCTGGGCCTGGGTAACAATGGCAAAGGGAATGATAAGCAGGCCGCCGCCGCAGTGACGAGTCATGAGCATGGCTGCACTCCGTCCTACTCCATCAATCCCACGTGGTATATGGACACTGGAGCTACCAACCACCTCACCAGCGAGATGGGAAAGCTCTCTACTAAGGATCCGTATCGTGGTCATGATCAGGTGCACACCGCCAGTGGAGCAGGTATGCGCATCTCCCATGTTGGTCAGGCCTCTCTCCTTACACACAATTTTTGCAAACTGCATCTTTCCAATGTCCTTCGTGTTCCCTCTGCTATGCATAGTTTGTTGTCCATTCCTCAAATTACTTGTGATAATAATGTCCTTGCTGAGTGTCACCCTTTTCGTTTCTTTATCAAGGATCAACACATGAGGGCCGTTCTGCTTAGTGGTCGTCTTCGCCATGGCATGTATGCACTTGAGGCGCCACGCACACCCTCCATGCAGTCTTCTCCTCAGGCGTTCAGTGGTGTTCGTGTGTCGCCTACACACTGGCATGCGTGCCTTGGTCACCCTGCAGCTCCCATAGTTCGTCATGTGTTGCATCATCATGAACTACCAGTTGTGTCCAATAAAAATGTTGAAACTATCTGTGATGCCTGTCAGGAAGGCAAAGTCATCAACTTCCATTTTCAGAGTCTAGTCATGTTGTGAAACATCCTCTTGAGCTTGTGTTTTCTGATGTATGGGGTCATGCCCAGACGTCCGTTAGTGGTCACAATTATTATGTTAGCTTTATTGATGCTTATAGTCGGTTTATTTGGCTATATCTTATTAAGCGCAAGTCTGATGTGTTCGATGTTTTCATTCAGTTTCAAGCACACATTGAGCGTCTCCTTAAGCAGAAAATCATACATGTTCAATTCGACTGGGGGGTGAATACCACAACCTCAACTTGTTTTTTAACAAACTTGGGATTTTGCTTCGTGTGTCATGTCCTCATACACATCAGCAGAATGGAACTGCCGAACGTAAGCATCGCCATCTTGTTGAAACTGGCCTAACCTTACTAGCTCATTCATCCGTTCCTTTTCGGTTCTGGAGTGATGCTTTCTCCACAGCTTGTTTTCTGATAAATAGGTTTCCCTCATGACTTCTGAAAATGCAGACCCCGCTTGAACTCTTGCTCAATGAAGTTCCAGACTACACATTCTTCAAAGTGTTTGGGTGTGCGTGTTGGCCCCATCTACGTCCGTATAATAAGCGTAAGCTAGAGTTTCGGTCTAAGAAGTGTGTTTTTCTCGGGTATAGTTCCCTTCACAAAGGGTACAAGTGCCTCCATGTTCCTACAAATCGCGTCTACATCTCTCGTGACGTTGTGTTTGATGAAAATGTGTTCCCTTTCCGTGCACTTCTGACAAACTCTACCAGTCCCACACCACCAGTGCCCATGTCTACACCTTCGCCTGATCAATTTGTGGATGTTGCATATGCCCCTGCGTTCACTAGTAGAAAAAGGGTCAAATGGGAAGCACATTAGTGTCGGTTTGATTTTGAGCCGGCACTAACGTGTCCATTAGTGTCGGTTCCAACGGCTAGCCGGCCGTTCTCATTAGTACCCGTTTGTGGCGAAACTTTAGCACAGGTTCATGCCACGAACCGGTGCTAAAGAGAGTGGTGGCAGGATGTTGTCAGTCTCGGGCCCCTCCAGCACCTTTAGCACCGGTTCATGGCACGAACCGGTACTAAAGGTTGTTGTATATAAACCCTTCGTCCACCCGAGCTCGCTCTTTCTTTCCCTTTCCCCTCTCCTCCTCTGTTCTTCCCCTCTCTTCCTCGAGATCATCACACATTTTGCCCAAAATTTGTCAAGATTTGAAGGCCCCCATCCATTCAAATGATCACAAAGGTTAGCAACTTTGTCCTTTCATCTCTCATTGCTAGATTAGCTCTCGCAATGCTTTGTATAGTGATTAATTTGTGAGATTAGTAATTTGGGAGGAATTATATGTGCTAGTATTTGATTTATATGCAATTTGAGGTCAAAACTAACACTTAGTTTGCATATGTAGGTGTGGTTTACTTAGTGCCTTATAAATCTCCGTCGTAACCACCGTCGATCGCCCGCACCATCCCATCGCCGGCACCACCTTGTGGTGAGGCTATTGTTCATGAATGTTTTACATTACCAAATTGATGTTTGTGTGATTTGAATATATGGTTACTCATATAATTATCTTACCCATACGTTGCTTGTTATACATAGTGCCATGGTTTTGATATCCGTCCCCATCGGCCCTTGTCCTTGTTATGATTCGGATGTGGTATATTCTCTTTTAAAACTAGTTGTTGCATTTTGTGTTTATGACAAATTATGCCCATCAAGTTGACATAGATACTTTTATCTAGGAGGTATGTGAACCGGAAATTCCAACCGATCCTATTGTCGAGAGGTTAAATTTAGTTGAAAGAGAAAATGAGTATTTGAAAGAAAAATTGAAAAGAATTGAGGGGGAGAAGATGGAATTGGAGTTTCATGTTGCCGATGTCGTTGATGATCACAAGATCAAGATGGAGAAAATGCGGTTGAAGATTAGAAAGATTAGAAAATATGCCATTGATAGTGTGGCTTGGTATCATTATGCTGTTGGATCAATTGTTACCTTAGTTGCGATATTGGTCGCATTTGTTATTGCATTTAAATTCTTTAGCTAGAGAGTTATTTGTATGTTGCATTTAGTTAAGTGTTGTATATGAACTTTATGTATGAACTTGTATTAATTTGGTCTATTCGGTGTTGTGTAATCAAGATGAGCCGACAATGGATGTATGATGACCGATGCTCTCCCGAGTTCATTAATGGCGTGCATACTTTTCTGCTTGCCGCTAAGGCAAACAAGCGGACGGATGATTTTATGCCTTGTCCATGTGCTAGCTGTAAGAATGGTCACAATTACTCTATATCAAGAACCATTCACGTCCACCTATTTGAGTTTGGTTTCATGCCCCACTATAATGTTTGGACCAAGCACGGAGAAAGAGGGGTTATGATGGAAGACAATGAATAAGAAGAGTATGACGACATCTATACTGGCCATGGTTTCCCCGAATACAATGATTCAACAATGGGGGAAGAAGCTGAGCCGGCAATGCGGGAAGAAGCTGAAGAAGAGGCATCAGATGAGCCCATTGATGATCTAGGTCGGGCCATTGCTGATGCAAAGAGAAACTGCGCAAGTGATTTGGAGAAGAAGAAGTTGCAGTGCATGTTAGAGGATCACAAGAAATTGTTGTACCCGAATTGCGAAGCTGACAAAAAAAGTTGGGCACCACACTGGAATTGCTGCAATGGAAGGCAGAGAATGGTGTATCTGACAAGGAATTTGGAAAGTTGCTGGTAATGATAAAGAATATGCTTCCAAAGGACAACGAATTGCCCGAGAGTATGTACGAAGCAAAGAAGATTGTCTGCCCTCTAGGGTTAGAGGTGCAGAAGATACATGCATGCCCTAATGACTGCATCCTCTACCGCGGTGAGTACGAGGATTTGAACACTTGCCCGGTATGCGGTGCATTGCATTATAAGATTAGTCATGATGACCCTGGTGATGTCGAGGGCGAGCGCTCTAGGAAGAAGATTCCTGCCAAGGTAATGTGGTATGCTCCTATAATACCATAGTTGAAACGTTTGTTCCAAAACAAAGAGCATGCGAAGGCGATGCGGTGGCACGGAGAAGACCGTAAGAAAGACAGAAAGTTGAGAGTACCCGCTGACGGTTCGCAGTGGAGAAAAATCGAGAGAAAGTACAGGGAGGAGTTTGCAGGTGACCCAAGGAACGTATGGTTTGGTCTAAGCGCAGATGGCATTAATCCTTTTGGGGAGCAGAGCAGCAACCATAGCACCTGGCATGTGACTCTATGTTTGTATAACCTTCCTCCTTGGTTGTGCATGAAGCAGAAGTTTATTATGATGCCAGTGCTCATCCAAGGACCTAAGCAACCCGGCAATGACATTGATGTGTACCTAAGGCCATTAGTTGAAGAACTATTACAGCTGTGGAATGGAACAGGTGTACGTGCATGGGATGAGCACGGACAGGAAGAATTTGACCTAAAGGCGTTGCTGTTCGAGACCATCAATGATTGTCCTGCTCTTAGTAACCTTTCAGGACAGACAAACAAGGGATACCACGGATGCACGCACTGTTTGGATGATACCGACAATATATATTTGGATAGTTGTAGGAATATTGTGTTCCTGGGACATCGTCGATTTCTTCCGAGCAGGCATCTCGTAAGAAAGAAAGGCAACCATTTCAAAGATGAGGCGGATCATCGGACGAAGCCTCGCCACCGTACTGGTGCTGACGTACATGATATGGTCAAGGATTTGAAGGTAATCTTTGGAAAGGGTCCTGGCGGACAACCTGTTCCGAAGGATGCTGGCGGATGCGCACCCATGTGGAAGAAGAAATCTATATTTTGGGACCTGCCATATTGGAAATACCTAGAGGTGCGCTCCACAATCAACGTGATGTATGTGATGAAGAATCTTTGCGTGGCCCTGCATGGCTTCTTGGGCGTGTATGGGAAGACAAAATATACAACAGAGGCACGGGAGGACCAGCAACGTATGCATGGAAAAGACGGCATACATCAGGGTCAGGCCAGCTATGCTCTTACCAAAGAAGAGAAGGAAATCTTCTTTGAATGCCTGCTCAACATGAAGGTACCGTCTGGCTTCTCGTCGAATATAAAGGGAATAATAAATATGGCAGAGAAAAAGTTCCAGAACCTAAAGTCTCATGACTGCCACGTGATTATGACGCAACTGCTTCCGGTTGCATTGAGGGGGCTTCTATCGAAAAACGTTCGATTAGCCATTGTGAAGCTATGTGCATTCCTCAATGCAATCTCTCAGAAGGTAATCGATCCAGAAATCATACCAAGGTTATAGAATGATTTGGTGCAATGTCTTGTCAGTTTCGAGTTGGTGTTCCCACCATCCTTCTTCAACATCATGACGCACGTCCTAGTTCACCTTTGCAAAGAGATTAACATTTTGGGTCCTGTATTTCTACACAATATGTTCCCCATTGAGAGGTTCATGGGAGTCTTGAAGAAATATGTTCATAACCGTGTTAGGCCAGAAGGAAGCATCTCAAAGGGCCAAGGAAATGAGGAGGTCATCGAGTTTTGTATTGACTTTATTCCTGACCTTAAGCCGATTGGTGTTCCTGAATTGCGGCATAAGGGCAGACTGGATGGAAAAGGCACACTAGGAGGGGATCAAATAATATGTATGGAGGGGCATTCTCTCACTGAAGCACACTACATAGTTCTACAGAATTCCGCCTTGGTGGCTCTGTGTATGGAGGAACACAAGAATTTTTTACACTCCAAACACCCAGAGAAGTCTAATGACTGGATTACATGTGAACAAACGAGGACTTTTGCCGGTTGGTTACAGAAACGTGCCATGCATGATGGCGATATTAAAGATGACCTGTACTCGTTGTCCCAGTTACCATCTTTGAATATAATGACTTTCAAAGGGTACCAGATAAATGGGAATACATTTGACACGATCGCCCAAGATAAGAAGAGCACCAACCAAAACAGTGGTGTCCACTTTGATGCAACAACCAACATGGGAAAGGAAACATATTACGGTTACATAGAGGACATATGGGAACTTAACTATGGAGGTAGTTTTAAGGTCTCTTTGTTTCGGTGCAAATGGGTCAATATGACACGAGGCGGGGTAACGGAAGACCCGCAGTACGGAATGACAACAGTGGATCTCAACAATCTTGCGTATGCAGACGAACCATTCGTCCTAGACAATGATGTGGCGCAGGTTTTTTATGTGAAAGACATGTCTACCCGGCCGATAAAAAGAAAAGATAAGGAAGCGAATGGATCATACGACGAGCCAAAACGCCACATAGTTCTTTCAGGGAAAAGAAACATCATGGGAGTGGATGACAAGACAGACATGTCAGAAGATTATGAAAAGTTTGATGAAATTGCTCCATTCACAGTGAATATTGACCTAAGCATCCAGTTAAATGATGAAGATTTTCCATGGCTACGGCGCAAAGGGACACACGCGAAGAAAAAGTTTCACACCCAAAGATCTAGGATGTGATCGGCTTCACTATCATCACTTTCTTCTATGTTTCACACCCAGGATGGACTCTCTGTAATAGTTAGGGTAGTTATGTGTTTTGGCATTTGAAACGCGAAGAAATTTATGTGCAAACAAATTATTTCATGCATTTACTGATTTCTCAGCTAAATGACCCTAAAATTGAAAAGCTTTTCAAATGAACTCAGAAAAGGTTGAAAGTTGGCATGGTATCATAATTTCACCCACATAGCATGTGCAAAAAAGTAGAGAGGGTTACGGCAAAAACTGGATGCACTTCGTGTACAAAATGGACAATCTCATTCAAAGTATCAGGGTTTTAGACGAAAACTCATCTGTTACAAAGGCATTTCATTTTTTAAATAACCTAAGCATTACCAAATTGAATATAATGAAAAAAACACACTAATATTAAACATAAGAAAAAAGAATCACTAAAAAATCTATTTTCAAAGTTAAGTTATTCACAAACTAGTGATTCACACAAATTTCAAATAATTCAAAATTTAAACTAATTTGAAAACTACCGGCACTAACAGAAAGTTTGTATTTTTTATACCTAAAGCAAAAATATTCACAAAGAAACTCTAAATACAGCAAAAAACATCTCAAAAATTAATAAAACAAAAATAAATAAAGCAACAAAAATTGAAGCAACAAAAATTAAGAAAATAAAAAAGCCCGCCTACTGGGCCAGAGCGGCCTGCATACGACTAGAAACACAACGTTTTGTTGGGCCAGGATGCAGGCCCGCAAAGGCCCAGTAGGCCCACAGGGCAGCAGAGAACAGGTAGGCCTAGTAGGCCTGCTTTGGAGAGGAGCTCGAGAGAGCTACCACACTGGGGCTTATAAACCAGTGCGGACGCCCCTTGACTAGCGAGGTGGGACTAAACTTGCGCACCGCAGCTTGTTCTGGCCAAAACAGACCTTTAGTACCGGTTGGTGGCTCCAGCCGGTACTAAAGGTCCATCCAATATATACAACACTTGAAAAAAATTCAGTTTCCCTCTGTTTCTTCCTCTCCATTGACGACACGCCGCCTGCCCCGATCGACGCCGTCGCCGTAGCCGATGAGTTACCGACCCGACCGTCCCCGCCCCTCGTCGCTGCCCCCGTCGCCGTCGCCGTCCCCATCACCGCGCCCCACCCCGTCTCACCGCCCCGCCCCGTCGTCGTCACCGCCCCGTCTTGTCGCCCCGTCATTGCCGCGCCCCATCGTCGCCTCGCTGGTGAGCTCATGCCCCGGCCGCCATGTGTCCACACA
>NC_057801.1:118484179-118528016 GCF_018294505.1 Triticum aestivum | reverse complement strand
AGAAAATTTTCTGCTTTTAGTTATAGAAATATTAGAAATGTTATAATTTTTTCCTGTTTTTTAGTTATAGAAATATTTATAGAAATGTTAGCAATTTTTCTGTTTTTTAGTTGAAATTTTAGAATTAGTTTTAGTTAGATTAATTAGATTAATGTCAAATTGTTAGAATTTACATATAGAATTTTAGTTATCACAATCCAAACATTTAAAAAATGTTACTTTTTGCGGGCATATAGTATTTGTTCTCGACGATATGCCCGGCCCGCATCCTCGCCGTCGACCCGTTCGCGACGACGTCCTGCTTTTGAGGACCCATGTCCGGGACTGGACTCCGCCGGGCTGGCACTGGGAGGTGCTACCTGGAGGGGTGAGGAACCCGGCCTCGGGTCCCGTCGTCGACCCTGATCTCCTTTGGTGGCGTTCGCGTGGGCCACATTCGGTGCAGAGGGAGCCGGCCCCACCGGAGGAGGCGCGTCCCGTGTTGGGGAGGAGGACGAGCACGTCCATCACTACATGGCTGCTATGGACATCAGGTTCTGCAATACTTGGAAGGTTCTTTGGGCAGATGACCGGAGATATGATCCTGTGATGGTTCCTTCTCTTTGGGTGTCCACCGCCCGCGCCCGAGGAACCGCGAGTGGCCTAGATTCTTCTGTAGTACTCGATATTTATTAGGTACCAGTGATGTATTAGATATATAATATTCAAGATGATGTATTCGAGTTTATATATATTATTCGAGACAATGATGTATTCGAGATTATATATTATGTACTATATGATTCAGTTTTTCCTTATTGATTGCATCCCTGCATTGTAATTTGAATACTAAATTGTTTTATATTTCTTCTGTATTAGTTAAGTAAAAGCTATGGCGGAAAATACTTGCAGAGAGAGAGAAGAGGAATTGTTCGACATCATACGCAGCCCTCGTAGGCTAGATGAACTAAATGAAGCAGATGACGGCTCCCAATATCTGAACAATACCGGAGAGGGTGATGAAAAGATATTCGATCTCGACGACCGAGCTGATGAAGTCATGAACTATGATTGTGATTATGATGACAGAGACAATGTTTATGATGATGACACAGACAATGTTGATCTTCAAATAACAAAGACTACCGGCGAGGTATATTTATATAAGAAGGCATCTGGTGATCATCACATGTTTTTTTTATTTGAAGATATATTAACGAATCGATCTTTCTTCTTTCAGCCCTCCGGATCGAGAAAATCTGCTTCTACAGAAAGCAGGACAAAGCGAGGCCCGGGAAGAAAGTTGAAGGAGGGTGTAAAGTACAACATCGACTCTGTCAAACCTAGTGGCGAACCCCTCGCACCTAAGAACATTGCGAACAAGTGGACTCATCAGTGCGGAGTTCTTGTGAAGGACCAACTCCCGATCTCCATTTAAGAATGGAAAGAGCCAAAAAATAAACGTCCAGGTGTTACTTGGGTCGACGACAAAGCAAAAAAAACCTTTGTGAATCTCTGATGGAACATTTCACCCTACCAGATTATTTCACTGAAGCAGATGTGGAGAAAGTCAAGGGCGCTGCTCTTAAGAAGATGGCAATTGCATTCAAGACCCACAAGAAAACTGTATGGGCCAACTACCTCGCTGCAGAAAGGAAGACTCCAGAATTCACGGGAACACTTGAGAATCAAAGAGAACACTGGGCCGATTTCGTGAAATTCAAGGAATCGGAATTATCTAAGGAACGGTCGATAAAAAAACAAGGCCAATGCCGCAAAAAATACACAGTTCCATAGGTTGGGTCCAGGTGGCTATGCGGTGGGAATGCCTAAGTGGGATAAGTCTGAGCAAGAGATGGAGGATGCAGGGGTCACTCTGGTTACTAGGAGCTGGCCCCCCCAGGTGCAGAACTTGGTTCTATGCGCATGGGGGGCGTTGGACCCGAAGACAGGCCTGGTTTCGCAGAAGGCAAGTCTAAAAGGAGCCAAACAAAAGATACTTGACGCAATAGAAGAAGCTCGAACGGGGGTGTTCACGCCCAACAGAGAGAACGACAAGCTTACGCGCGCCCTGGGAAATCCTGAACACCCGAGAAGAATACGAGGCAAGGGCGGTATTCCCTGGTATGGCTTTTTAGAATGGAACGACGACTACATGTCCCGTGCAACAAAGAAGATGGAGGAGAAGAAGAGGAGGAAGCTGGAGGGGGAGCAGAGGAAGCAGGACGTAGAACACCTTCAAGGCCTTGAAGCAAGGCACACGGACTTGGCACTCAAATTCCAGCAGCTGCTGCAGCAGATCGACTCACTTAGCCAGGAAAGGGGGTCTCAGCAGTGGCAGCAGCAAGCAAATGATCGTCCAGCATTGGATATCACCGTCCCATCCATGCTGAGAAGCAGCGTTGGTTCTGCCCCGGGCGACACACTGCTGGTTACATACCCTGTGGATGACATCATAGAGAACACTAACTGTGAGCTACACTCCAAAATGAAGAACATATCCATGAAGGTGGCGCACGGTGTTACTTTTACAATTACCCCCAAAGCAACCTTCCATTGCATCCCGATTCCATAGCGCTATGCTCGTTTCTTGGTTGATGAAGTGGTGGACCCATATTCGGGGATACAGCTTGACATTCCTGGAGGTGAAGACGAGCTCACACTAGGAGAGGCCATACATCGTATCATCCTATGGAGAAAGGATTGCATCATCTTTCGAAGTCCACAAACACTGCCTCGTCTGCCGACTCCTCCTCGAAGTCCACCACCGAGTCAGCAGACTCCCGCTCCTCCAAGTCCACGAACGCGTGAGCCGACTCCTCCTTGAAGTCCGCCACCTCCTCCAAGTCCCCGAACGCGTGAGCAGACTCATGCTTCAAGTCCGACACAGCGATAGGCCACTCCTCCGGTTTCACGTCTGACACCGTGTCAGGCCACACCTCCTGCTTCAAGTCCGGCACAGCATCAGGCTACTCCTCCTGCTCCAACTCAGCCACGCCAGCAGTCTCCACCGTCTCAGCAATCGCAGAAGAGACACGCCGCAGCTATGGTGCGTAGCGGTACGAGTTGAGGTAGTTCAGGAAGTACATGCGGAGACAAGCGATATAAATATGGTCCAAGCCTCGCTCCTCTTCCTCAGAGGCCTTATGACATGACCGAGGAGCAAAACACAGCCATAGTGCAGGCCCAAGTGGACGCCCATTTTTCACCGAAACCGGCACCGCCGCCAAGGGAGAAAGTGCCTGAGGAAAAGATTGACCACTTCATTCGTATGGCTAGAGCACCATCTCCCAAGCCTGTTGACTTAGACTATGAGCGCCAAATCAGGAAGTCACATCGAGCACGACTATAGAAGGAAGCGAGCTCGGCCTCGAGCCAACAAGCAGCGGGCAAAAAATGCGGGAAAACCATTCCCCAACTAGGAGAACAGGCGGCGCAATCGATCCCCCCGCTTGTTGTGCCAACAACACCTGAGAGGAGTACGCGCCCCCAATATTATTGTGGGAAAACCGTTAACGTTCCCCAGCTGGGCGATGTGGTAATAACGGAGGAGCATATAATGCAGGCTGAAATGCTCAAGATCTCTGTTGGACAACTCCTCGAAATCGAGCCCATGTCTCCGCTTAGAGAATCGGAAATAAAACGGAAATATGTCCGGGGCCAACCTTTGGTCGAGCCAGACAAGGTCAAGAACCTCCCAACAAGAATATATGAATTGCAACAATGGTACATGAACATTACCAAGATTTCCAATCGGGAGTCCCTCATGGTGAATGTCAAGGAGGAGCATTACTACCATGAGAAAGCTCTGTCCGTTGAGTATTCAGAACTATTTCAGTTATACAATCAAGACACACTCGACAAATCTATCGTCAGTTGCTATTGTCTGTAAGTGATTTCTTTCTGTAATTTAAGTCTCAAGCTAGTTGTAGTGATCATTTTGATCAATCATTACATGTAATTATCCTCACTATATATTCTTTTCTATGGTATTATATGTAGGATGAAGATGTATGAAATGAAAAAATCTGGACGCTATGGCATTGGGTTCATTGACCCAAATACCATTAATGAGTACACATGGAATCTTCTAACTTATTGAGATAGTTTAGAGGAAAGCATGCTGGAGTTATTCAAGCGCCTCAATACCAATGAAGATATACTACTTCCTTACAACTTCCTGTGAGTCACACTGTCTTGTACTACAAATTCTGTTTTTGCTTACTAGCTAGCTAGATGTTAATAATTAAGTGTATAGGGTTTACGATAGTTGATTAGTGTTATGCACATGCCCGCTTAATTAAGACATGCAAACGTGTGCGCATGCAGTTTCCACTGGATCTTGTTAGACATTAAAGTTGACAAAGGAACGGTTGAAGTATTGGACTCACTACTGAAAGAAAAAAAAAGACTACACCATCGTGAAGGGGATAGTCAACAGGTAATTTCAATCATTATTAATTATACCTCGACCTATTTAGTTCGTCATTTCTTGATATACTATTTAATAACCCCTTTATTAATTTTCTTTGTCGGCGGGTAGGGCTTGGGCAAAGTTCATCAAGGTGACTCCAGGCAAATGGGCAAAAAAGCTGTTTTGGTATCGACCAAAGGTAATTAATTAAGTAGTACTAGCTAGCTAGCTAGCTACCATCTCTTTAATTCTTGTTTCAATACCATTAATTAATTATCATGATTGATTAATCATTATATGATTCAAATCCATTCTCATAAAGGCCCTGAAGGAAGCGCCGGGGAATGATCTGTGTGCATTCTATGTTTGCGAGAACATTCGCATGATGGCGTCTGAAAGGAGCAGATCTCAAAGACAGGACTGGGTACGTTTGTCAGAACACTATTCACACCATTATTAATATCTAGTCACACAACTAATACACATGCATATTGATCTCCTTCTTAACAGTTTAGAGAGGTGCGGGAGCAGCTCCTACCAGCGGAGCGCATACTAGCACTTCAAGAGGAAATAGCGGGATTTTTGCTCGACCAGGTCATAGATCCCAAAGGAGAATACTATTACCCGCTACCGCCCCCATGAACCACTTGTCATTGTGCTCCGAAGGCACCAAGGCAACATGTAGGAGAAATTGTATATGTATATACATGTGTATGTGTGAATAATTAATGGTGTTGGTTGTGAGACATTCGATGATATATTTATATATATATATATATATGCGGTTCTACATACGAGAAAATCTATTTATATATATGCATAATGTGTACAATTTGTAGTATCGGAAAATACCAGCAAACAAAAAAGAATTAAATGGAAAACACAAAATTAATGGAAAATAAAACCAAACCCCCCCCAAACATTTAGTACCGATTGGTGTTACCAACTGGTACTAAAGCCCTACACGCACCCGGGCCTGGCTCGTGCCACGTGGTGGCACTTTAGCACCGGTTCGTGATGAACCAGTCCTAAAGGGGGGACCTTTAGTCCCCACTCTTTAGTGCCGGTTGCCGAACCGGCACTAAAGCCCGGTTCTGCACTAGTGGTTGCTTCCTAATCATGCTGCAGGTATTGGACGCTGCGCTCGCCTTGAGCTCCTTGATGAATAGGCCACAGATGCAGCTCATGATCAGGACATGCATGTGCCATGCATGCCAGGTGGCACCCACCAACCCGCCACCGCCTCGCGCGTGGAGGCTGCCTCACGGGTGCCGGTCTCGCCTGGCCCAATGCTGGCCTCGCCAGGCTCATGGGCGCCAGCCTCGCCCAGCTCCACGCGCGCCTCGCTTGACCCGACGACTGCTGCCTCGCCCGACCTGCCGGTCCCATCGCGTGGGCCGGCTGTCGCCTCGACTAGCCCAGGCGTGCAGTCGCCTGTCCTGGTCGGCCCCATCTTGGTCTCCAGTGAGCCGGCCAGCCCCGTCTCAGTCTCCAGCGAGCTGGCCAGCCCCGTCTCGGGCTCAAGTGAGCCGGCCAACCCTGTCTCGGCCTCCAGTGAGCCGGCCTCGTCACCGTCACCTGCTGCATCAGTGTTGCCAGCATAGCATGCTGTCACCCTTCATCCTCGAACACGGAGCCAATCTGGTATTTTTTGCCCGAAGGAATGCAAGGATGGGACTGTTACTTGGCTGGCAGCGTGCATGGCTCATACTGCTGCCGATCCCACTACAGAGCCTCGTCACTTTCAAGCTGCACTGAGTATTCCTCACCGGCGTGCTGCAATGGAACAGGAGTTTCAGGCTCTACAAAAGAATGACACTTGGCAACTTGTTCCTCCAGTGTCTGGCGTCAAAGTCATTGATTCCAAGTGGGTTTTTAAAGTCAAGAGACATGCCGATGGTTCTATAGAATGCTACAAGGCACGGCTAGTTGCCAAGGGCTTCAAACAAAGGTATGGTCTTGATTATGAAGACACGTTCAGTCCGGTCATCAAGCCTACTACCATTCGTTTACTGCTGTCTCTTGCTGTTAGTCAAGGATGGTTTCTTTGTCAGCTCGATGTGCAGAATGCTTTCCTACATGGAATTCTGGAGGAGGAGGTTTATATGCGTCAACCGCCTGGTTTTGTTGATCCTGCATGTCCTCATCATCTTTGTCGTTTGGTTAAGGCGTTGTATGGACTCAAATAGGCTCCTCGTGTGTGGCATGCTCGCCTTGGATCTATTCTTCGGGCTCTTGGGTTTACTCCCTCCACCGCTGACACGTCGCTATTTCTACTACAGCGTCCTGAGGTTACGATGTATCTCCTGGTTTATGTTGATGACATCATTCTCATCAGTTCCTCCGATGCTGCTGCTGATCGTCTTGTGACTGCACTCAGCAGTGATTTTGCTGTCAAGGATTTAGGTGCTCTGCATTTTTCCTTGGTCTGGAGGTCTCATGGTCTTCAGCTGGGTTGACTCTTACTCAGAAGAAGTACTCCTTGGACTTGTTGCGGCGTGCTGGAATGCTCAAATGCAAACATGCTATCACTCTGATGTCTGCCACTGATCGGTTGTCTACTCTTGATGAAGACTCTCTCTCTCATCTGATGATGCTACTGAGTATCGCATTCTCGTTGGTGGCCTGCAATACCTTACTATTACCAGGCCTGATATCTCCTATGTAGTCAACCATGTGTGTCAATTCCTGCATGCTCCCAGGACATCTCATTGGTCAACTGTGAAGCGTATTTTGCGTTATGTTTGTCTTACTGCCTCCTATGGTTTGCTTCTTCAGCCTACACCGTCGTGTGAGCTCTCAGCTTTTTCAGATGCAGATTGGGCTGATAGTCCTGATTACAGGCGATCCACGGGGGGTTATGCGGTATTCCTTGTTTCTAACTTGATCGCCTGGAATGCTCGCAAGCAAGCAACAGTGTCTCACAGTAGTACTGAAGCTGAGTACAAAGCAGTTGCTGATGCGACTGCTGAGATCATTTGGGTACAGTCTTTATTGAGAGAGTTGAGAGTCCCTCAAGCTCGCCCTCCAGTTCTGTGGTGTGACAACATCGGTGCTACCTATCTTTCATCTAATTCGGTGTTTCATGCTCGGACAAAGCACATTGAGGTTGACTATCATTTTGTCCGGGAACGTGTTGCACAGAAGCTACTTTGTATCAAGTTCATCTCGTCAAAGGATCAACTTGTTGACATCTTCACGAAGCATCTTCCACAACCACAGTTTGTAGGCTATAGGCGCAATCTTAACTTGCTTTGTACTTCAGGCCATAGTTAAGATTGAGGGAGGGTGTTAGACTGTATATACGTAGCCTCTGTACACATATTGTAATATTGTATTGTACCCCTTCGTACCTCTATATAATGAGATAGCCACACCCCGTTTAGGGTGTTGAGTAGTTTCCCAAACCTACGTTTTACATCGAAGACATTAGATGAAGATCACATCCTGTACGCAGCAATGGATGCCTACCTTCATTTAAATATCTACAAGGGTTGGATGAAGAAGCAGAGCCCAGTGTCCGGTTCAAGCAAAGAAGCATCGGTGAAGAGGAAGAGGAAGAGGGACGAGGACGAAGTCGAGGACGTGGACTCGGACTCCGTTAGGTGGCAGTGCCGTCGCTCATGCTGGTTCTACTGCAGTGCAAGCGGACTAGTTGCTTAGTTTATTTTCAAGGGTGTGTTGTGCTGAAGCCCCAGCAGAACTATGTTTATGTTCTTTCTCGTTATTTGAACTCTTTAGTACGTACAGTAGTACTAGTACTATGTCTTACTACTGTTCTTCTTGCAGTTGGTACTACTGCTTGTATCTTCGTGTTCGTACTGTACTTAATACGTTCGTACTAGTAGTATAATTTGGGTCAGTCGATTTGTGAAAGAAGTTCGACGGAGCGAAGGAAGAAGACGACACAAGAGGTGGAAGAAGCCCTTCGAGCCATCCACGTTGCATCAAACGGCTCACAAGAGTCGACTGATCCAAATTGCTCCTTCAGATTGCAGGATCCACGTGGCATTCAAGGTTTGAAGGTAGATTCCACGTCCGCACCTGGTTTGTGGGCTCGACGCGCGCGCGACGGGCTTCCGCTGCGACAGCCACCATGCGCGCCTCCTCCGCACAGGCGGAGACGACAAGGACACGCTAGTTCCTCCTCGCCGGCGTGCTGGAGCACGCGCTCGTCCTCCTCTTCGTACGATGCGTGCATAGACGCGGCTCCACCAGCTGCTCGCGTGCTTGGAAGCGCGGCGGCATCACGAGGAGGGACTGCAGACAACGTGAGCCGGCGAGCCTTCGGCTTCATGGCACAGGGATGGCAGCGACACGGCGGTGATGGGCGAGAAATTGTTGGCCGGAGCAGGCGGGCGCCGGCATACGCAACGGCGGCGGCGGCATATTGATGAGTGCGCGTATGGGAGCTTACTTTAGTTTTATATAAGGTTGGTCAAACTTAAAAGAAAACCGTACTAGTACACGTAAACATTAGACTTAGGCAGCACTTTTATTAGTTAGTACCACAGCCACGATACGGAATCTCGTGCAAGCGCATGAACCGCGGCCACGCGGTCGATCGAACAGTGCGTCACCGTGTAGCGCTCGAAGGACATCCACCGAACCTTTTTGTGTGTGTGAAAACAATCCCTGAATATTACTCAACTTTTTTTCCTGGAAAAGTTCTTGACACTGCAATATTTCCATATATTTGAATTTAGCTCCAGTTCATGTTTATTTGGATTTGGACGTTTTGGGTGCACCCTAGTTTTTTTTAATACTGATTTTGTGTGTGTGACTGAGAGAGAATGTGTGTATGTGTCCATATGTGTGTTGTGGCGGAAGGGCAATGTGGAGACGGTGTGCGTGTGATACAGACATACAGAGGTGTGAATGTGCAAATGATCATGCATGAGTGAGACATAGACATATGCCGATACATTTTTTATACATGAGAGAACGGTCTTATAGTTTACTTGTGTGTGTGTGTGTGACAGAGAGAGAGAGAGAGGAGCATCCGTAACACAACAACCGTCTCTCTCGATTCGTCCGTCCCTCGCACGATCGCATGTAACACATGCATCAACGCGCACATTTTGACACCCTCACCCGGCCCCTGCCCACCTCAAGGCCAGCACAATCTCTTTGTGAATACCCATTTCTCTCCTTAGGTTTGTTTTCTCTCAATACCTGACACACACACACACACACACACACTCCCCCGAGCACACAATTCATCCCCATCCAAGGTTATACGGCGACCACTCTCGCTTGTGCTTCTTTCCACCCCAACATGCACAACACCTCAATCTTCAAAGAGGGCATTGAGGAGATCGAAGATGGCGACCACACCATGCTAGAGAATGCGGGGCCATTTGGAAGCAAGATGATGTGACGATGGCTGACTGACTCCTCCCCCCACCCTCTCTCTCTTGCACAAAATTACCAATCCCTCTCTCCCCCGCACAAAATTATCAATCCGTCAACCCATGAGATCCTTCCCCTCTCGTCCATGTTTTTCCAGCTCTCTCATCAAACATGTTGTCTCTTCTCCTTCCACGTATACAGAATCCGGATGCACACGCATCTCACGTATATTACATGTCTCCATTTTTCTCACAGACCTAACTTCTTCCTCTCTCTTTCTCTATCTATCTCTCTATCTATGTGTGTGTCTCGTTAGGTTTGTCTCCTACTCTCTCGTCCACATACATACAATCTTTCCCGCCCTATCTGCTCCATCTTCGCAAGCTCTCTCTACATGTTTCATTCACACATTGGGATATGTTCAAAATGTTGCTTCTATAATGGTCGATGTAGAGTTATGGTTGGTTTTGTTGCATCCTATAAGGTAATAACTATGAAATGCATTTAGATTCTCATTTGACTGGGATTATGTGAGTTTGAGCATGTTGTGAAGTACTATAGACCTTGTATACATCTTGGGATTCGACAATGATTGTAACTATTGAATTGTATAGACCATTACATTCGAAGTGAATAGCCTAATATATTTATTTCACAATTTCAACAAATGATTAGTTCACTACAAACTAAGAAAACAAATGTGTACTCCCTCTGTTTTTATTTAAGTCCGCGTATTAGCATTGGTCAAAGTCAAGTTTTGTAAACTCTCAGAAAGCTTATAACAAAAAATATTAACATATACAATAACATATAAATACCATTAGATTCATTATTGAATGTACTTTCACATCATACATATTTGTTATGGTAAATGTTTATTATTTTCTATAAACTTGGTCAAACTTTAGGAAGTTTGACTTTGGTCAAACCTAATATGCAGAGTTTACTAGTACTACTCGCTAGTTGCTTAGCCGAATTACTCAACACACCACACGGGGAGTTTAGTGTCACAAAATTTTGAGGTCGGCGGGAAAATCTCCCGCGACCCTGATTCAAGCAGTGGGAAGTTACCATCATAGCCTTCGGAACAGGCCTACGGATGACACTTGGTAGGGGGCTGTTTTCATAACTTCAGGTTCACCCTACCCATCCAACCCCACCCCGGCACCCAGAGTAGTACACCTGAATACTCCCCATTTTCTATCCCCACCGCAAAATAGACTTCTCCACGGCACCGCAGCCTTCATGCTCCTCCCCTTTACATCGGCGCACTCGTCCACCGCCAGTGCATCTGCCTCATCGATGACCTCGTACACCGCACTAGAGCCGGTCCATCGTTGCCGTCATACACGGAGCCTCTTCCCCGGCATCGTCTTCCATGGTCTGGGATCTACTTCCCGGAAGCCGATGCCAAGCACAGAAGCACCACTGTCATGGACAATGAACTGACTCCCATTGCCGACCATGACTCACAGAGGCCGCCGCGACCATCGTTCTCCTCCTCGATTGGTAATGTGTGTATTGAATCACTTAGCAGTACATGTGCAGTTCCAATTTTGTTCATACCTACCCTTCAAATTTCCTGGGTGCTATCGTTCCCGTAAAAGTAATTGGTTATAGCCTCCATTGTCCAATAGAATATCAGCTTGTAATTGTGCGTCACTCCTATATCGAGCTGTGCTTGGGTAGGTTTTTCATATGCAACCAGTAGTGTGGCAAATGATGGAAAGTTTTTTAGAACTAGCAAGATGCCCATGCGTTGCACACATCAAGATGCATTTGTATGAGTAGTTTATCTTGTGGAAGAAATGGATGAACGAGGGAAGGCCTTATTTGCAAATCCGGAGAGGGGTATGGGTATCTTTTTGCAAAATTCCCATTGTTTCCGTCCTATCTGTCAGATATAAATTGGACGGCCTATATTGCGGGATGGCAGGCACACCATCATCACCAACTCTGTTTTTTTATAAGAAAAAAAGTATAGAGAAAAAAAAGTAGACAATAGAGAAGTAGAAATAAATATAACAGTGGATAAGAGAGTAGAGATAGCAGAGACGTCGGGAAAGGATCACGTGCGCGAGGGAAAAAGCGGTCGGGCGTGTGCTAGTTTTGGAGCGGTGTGTCCGGCGTGCTTTATAAAATCCAACGCCCTCCCACCGCTCTGTGCCTTGCCACCGCTCTCTCCCAGCTCTATGCCTCACCACCGCTCTCTCCCCGCTCTTTCTCACCTCGCCGCCGCCGCGCCACCATGTCGTCACGTCGACGGGAAACTTGGGGATACCGCGGCGTCCGTGCGCCCCCCTCCGGCGGCTTCTCCGGCGAGATCCGGTTCCGCGGGATGCGCCTCAGTCTCGGAAATTTCGACACTGCCAACGAGGCCGCCCGGGTATACGACACGGCGGCGTGGCGCCTCTGGTGGCCTCATAGAACATTGAACTTCCCCAACGTGCCGACGCAGGAGCGGGTGCAGGAGCTCGCGCCTCTGTCGCGGCTTAGCACCGACGAGGATCATCGCGACAACCGGAGGCAGGAGCACCGTCTCGGCATCTCCGAGATGGACGAGGAAGTCATGGCACTGTGGCGCTAACACTTCTCGCAGGACATCATCAATGAGCACGAGTTCTACGCGTAAAGGAGGGCGGAGAGGGATAAGAGGAGGGGGAGCGATCCGCCTATCGCGAGGACAAGCGTAGGCGAAAAGTGGACGCTCAATTCAACATGAGGCTAGGAGCAGCGTCGCCCTGGGAATCCGACGATAATCGGTATCTTCACGCCTACAGTCAGACGTCGGAGGAGGACATCACCGAGGAGGAGTCGGACGACGAGGAGTAGTTGAATTGTCTATTTTTTTATCTATCAATGCTGAGAACTATCCTCTACTCTCTAGTCTCTCTACTTCTCGATCTCAGCACTGTAAATACTTTTTCAAAGCGCCGCGTGTTGCGATTTTGTTGGAGATGCTCTAAGATGGCAGACGAGTGCTTTAATGTTGCCCACAAGATGTGCAAGTATTACTAGTAGTATATTTTTCTTGTCATGTTGATATTTTAAAACCATGAGTGTGAACATGCAGAGTAGCAATGAAGACCAAACATGGGATATTGGGGACATCTTCAAGGAGTGTGGCAAGTTAAAGAGGAGTTGCACCGAACCTGTAAAACGGGCTTTGGTAAGTAACACCCTTTCAATTACTTTCATTTAGCCTCATGTTCTTCGATGTGTATATGTTGTAGTTTCTGTTTATCTTAAGCCTGGTGTTCTTCGAAGTGTAATAAAAAGAGTCCTAATCGTCCTACTGCTTTCGTTTTTAGCTTGATGTAGGAAGTGGGTGTTCTCACCTTGTAGTCTGTTTTTGTTTTTTTTTCCTTTTGAATTCACTTCTCCAAGTTCTGTTTATCTGGCTTCTACTAAATGGATCTGGGTTGCTCTAAGTATTGATCTAAAAAAGAAGTAACTTCATGTCAGGATGCAGTTCCTGCGAGGAGGGAAGTATGGTCAACCTCGAGATCATGTTTCCAAAATGAGGCTGGATTACACACAAGGTGCCAGTTCCCTAATGATCCTATATTAGAATCAAGGTGCAAATTCCCAGATGATGCTGGATTACACACAAGCCAGGTGGAGTCGTCAGTTGTTCGTGTCCTCGTGGCTCTAGTAAAGGCTGAAAGAAAGCATGCAGCAACCCTTGAGAATGTAGCTGAGTTCCTGAAGAAGCGAAAAGGGCAATCAGATGCTCTCTTCACCCAAGCCAAAGAAGAGATGGAAGAAGCCAGAAATAAGCTAGCAGAGGCAGAGCAGGCTAGGTGTCTCCTCCTATCTAAAACTGTTGTAAATACAAAATTTTCTTCATAATAGCTAGGTTCAAATGTTTATCCAGTCAGTATGCCTATTGTGATGTCCGTGCATCTACTCATGTGGCACAAAATATATTTTTCGGGTAATGTAATAACAGCAATTACTTTCCAAACAATAACAGACGAAGCATTGGACATGGTATAGTTCACGTGCAAGCCCGACATTCCAAGTTCAACTTCCACATCAAACTCATGTTCACATATATCTGCACATTCATACATAATGTCCACAACCATGATTCACTTCAAAGCCAAAAAAAATGTGAGGAGAGTTATAAATAAAGAAAAACCTCTACTAGTTCCTGCTACCAGTGCGAGCACAACAAGTCAAGACCATGCATAAATTAATTATGTTTTAGTCATTTTTTGTGTTCTAAATGCCTGTCGGCTCGCGGAAGGATGTGTTGTCGGCCCACGCGCGGATTCAATGAAGGCTGGCGGGGCAGTCTTAAGCTGGTTGCACGCGGCGAGGAGGCGTGCTCAGCCGGGCCTGCAGCGAGTGGGGCCCTCTTGGCCGGCGTGCCGATTCAATGCCTGCGCTATGAGAGGTCGCATCCGTGTCAGAGCAATCACTCCCTCCAGTCCTTTTTTGTTTGGGTATAACAAAATCTCGTTTTCCATTCACATTTTACAACAAAAATTCATGGTAAAACTTTGACCCAATATACGATGGGGACTAGTAAACCAGAATGGAGGTAGTAGTTTTTTTTAATCAAAGAAGGGTTCCCCTTCCGATTTTCATTACTAAAAACCAGCATCTAAATCTAAACCATAGTATTTGCCCTAGAACTACCAGGTTCAACATCTCACAAAATAAACCCATACAACCATACGCCAAGGAGGTACGTAGTACTATGAATTCCATTTTGGCTCCATACCAATCGTTCTAGAAACTACTTAGTACTTATAACGCGCCATTGAAAATCGGAACTCTTAACCCCGCTAAAAAAATGATATTTTAAACGTGGCTACTCGATCTATGGCAACTGGTGAGCCACCGCCTCCAAGTCGTTCACCTGTGGTCCCTACCATCAACTCCTACGGATCAAATTATCACCCGAGCTGACTATTCCTACAAAGGTGCTCCACCACGTACCCGGTACCCGCGAATGCAGCAATCGTGCACCTAGGGTTTTAGGGTTTATTTGTTAATGTCGCCTTTACGTAACGCTCATGTGTGCGACACAGCGAGAGGCCAACTGCGTGCGTGCGCCTCTTCTCTTCGTATATGTACTCCACCGTTTGTCTGGTGTCCAAAAAATTATAATAACTACTAGCAATGTGCCAATGCGTTGCCACACGATCAAAGTAGATTAATACATATTCACCAATTTGATAGAAAAAAAGTCTAGTTTTGAAATACATATATCACTAAAAATGTGTTATGTTTCACTCAAAATATATTTGGCGGTTTTGATGAGATAAGGGAGGAATGTTGTTGGTTTCAAGATTCGAGAAGTGGTATATGTCTAATTTCTACTCTTACTTGCAAGATGCCCGTGCGTTGCACGGAACATCAAGATCTTGTGGGAGAAAAGGATGAATGAGGGAAGGCCTTATCTGCAAATGTGGTGAGGAGTGCGGGTAAATTGCCATATTTTCCTTCTTATCCGTCAGATATAAATCAGACGACCTACATTGCAGGATGGCAGGCCCACCATCATCACCAACTCTGTTTTTTATCCCTACTATTATAAAAAGCATTGTCGGTGATGATCGTGTGCTTGCCATCCTGCAATATAGGCCATCCGATCTATATCTGATGGATAGGAAGGAAACTATGGCAATTTTGCAAAAAGATACCCACACCCCTCTCCACATTTGCAAATAAGGCCTTCCCTCGTTCATCCTTTTCCCCCACAAGATAAACTACTCATACAAATGCATCTTGATGTTCCATGCAACGCATGGGCATCTTGCTAGTTGTTGCAAAAAGCCCATGTGTGTGTGAGAGAGAGGGAGAGTGGAGGAGGACGGAGTGCATGTGTGACAAAGACACAAGGAGTGTGTGTGCGATAGGTATCAGCTTAAAATGAGGTGATAGTGTGTGTGTGTGCATGATCGATAGGGCGTGTCTCAAGAAGGGAATAGAAATCTACATAGATACAAGGAGCGGGAGAGAGACATGTATGCGATAGTGGAAGCATGAGTGTGCGGGTGTATAAACCTATCTAGAGGCTAGTCGATAAATGTTTGTGAGAGAAATACGAGTCGGGGTGTGAAAGCGAGAGTTTTTGTGTGTGAGAGAGAGAGACGGTAGTCGGGAAGGGGAGTGGAAGAAGGAGCTGTGTGTGTGTGTGTCTGTGAGAGAGGGGGGTTGTCTGATCGGTAAACAAATGAATAATGTCAGTCTAGGATGGAGACGAAAAGGAGACCGCAACAAATGTTGTGTTTACAGGAGAGAGAGAGAGAGAGAGAGAGAGAGTAATTTTAGTGGTATGAGTCATATCTAGAGACATATAGGGTGTGTGAGAGAATCCCATAGAGAGAAAGACCAAGTGAAAGGCGAGTGGAGACTGTGTGTGGTGGTGAAAAAGAAAGCTTAGGTACTGAGTGAAACCAGAGAACAGTAGAGACGTGAGAGATAATGAAAATCGTGTAATGTATAATGATAGGGAGAGTGTGACACTTCTCAAGGGAGACGTCGAGAGACCATGTTTGCGAGGATAGGAGAAACATGAAGTGAGCTTGCGGGTGAGCTGGAGAAAAGAGAGTGATAGCTACATGAAGGAGCATGCATGCGAGAGAGATGGGCGTGAAAGGA
This sequence comes from Triticum aestivum, assembly GCF_018294505.1. Lineage (NCBI taxonomy): Eukaryota > Viridiplantae > Streptophyta > Magnoliopsida > Poales > Poaceae > Triticum > Triticum aestivum. Next base: position 118,511,653 of record NC_057801.1, on the reverse strand, counting down.
GTGAACATAAAAGGGATTCAAATATTTGAATTCGAGATGATGATACATGTAATCCATACTCGAACCAAAATTGATCTATCAAACATGCATACTCATATGAATTCACGCGCATCTATGTTATTTAATATGTAGATATTACTGATCCATACATTTTAGTAGAACATAATTTTGGTTACATTTTTTTGAATTCAATCTTAAGATTATGAGATCATTATATTTGTAAATCATATTATACATATAAAGGAGTAGAATTCTTTGTTGTGCTTTCGAAAGTATATATAAAAAATAATGTATATAGAATTTAATTCCAATTGAATATGGATCCCGCCCGAAAAAAAATAGAATGCAAACGAGATTCGAATTGAGTTGGCACGGTAAACCTGCACTCTGCAAAATTTGAACGAAGCGGGGAAAGTCGCAGTAACCGCCCGAAACCAAAATCTGTGAGATGGAAATTACTACTGCCTATCCCTGCCACGCAAAGCCTATCTGCTGGATTTCTATAGGTTTCGATAGGGGTAGGTTTGTAATTTCACCCCAAATGTGACGTAACCGCCTCTCACCCGGATTCATACATGGTGGGCGCCAAAACACAGTGTGTCCTCAGTCGAATGCGACTCCCTCCCAGATTCATATTCATACACGGTGGGCGCCAAAAACAAACTCTCGTCGGCAAATATTCGGTGTATGCGAGATTACCATCCTATCCCCAACCAACTAATATTGCTGTGATGTAGGAAATTTGAAACCGGGGGTAAGTTTGTAAATTTCCTTGCATTTGAGACAAGCGCGCCCTGAATACATGGTTCCCCCCTTCCTCTCTACCTCCCTTTTCCCCATTCGTACTCCGTGGGCGCCAAAACACCCTCTCCACCCCAGCCTCCTCCATCCGCCGACGTCCGCCACCCCATCCACCACCGTCCTCCTCCATGATGCCGGAGCTAATACCCCGACGCCGTCGTCCATTACAAGAGATCGACCTCTCTCATCCACGGCTTTGGACCGGGATCCTTGCATCCCGACCTCTCGCTTCATCCCCGTTGCCGTCCACCTTGTCAGCACCGCTCCTACGACTGTCTCGTCCACCGTGCCCTGCCGCCACCGTCTACCCTCCTAGATCTGCTTCCACGCCGCCGACAGCCATCGCTACCGCAGCACCGTCAAATTCTCAGCATATGCATACACGGCGCCGCACCAGAGGCGGTACTCTTTCATATCTTCTCAACTTATTTATCACAGCAAGAAAATAGATCACCACTGCTTTACTCTGATTTCTTGTCTTGGTTGCGAAGTTGCCTTTGTCTAGTTTGCACCTTCAGATCTGCCATGGCACGCTCAACACTATACTCCCAATGCTTATGGTTTTCCCCTTTTATATTCAACACTAATTAATTCATAGTAGACTAAATTTCAAAATTGGGTCAGTCGATTTTTCAGAGCTCGCGGGAGTTCGCCGGTGCGAATGAAGGGGCTCGGGTGGTTGTGGGGCCTCGTCGAACAAAGAAAAATCGACACGGGTGGGGGTGGGGGTGGCGGAGGAACACAGGCGATGGGGGCCGGTGGTCCGGCTGGCGGCCCGTGTGGTGTTCTGTATGGGAAGAATCAGAGACGAGGAAGAAAGAAGGCTTAGGAGACGTAGGATCTTCATCCAACCGCCTGAAATGGTCGAGAAACAGCTGGGAGGTGCATTCTTAATGCACTCTGGTTAATCATGTGTGGGCACTGCGCAACCAACATTTTATTATCCAAAATCTGCTTGCTCTTCTTTACCATATTCCTCTTCCGTTCATCTTTAATATGTACTCTCTTTGTTCCTAAATACAAGTCTTTGTATAGATTCCACCATTGACTACACATGGAGCAAAATGAGTGAATCTACACTCTAAAATGTATCTGGATACACCTGTATGTGATCCATAGTGTAAATCTCTACCAAGACTTGTATTTTGGAACGGAGGGAGTATGATAGTAGTACAATATGTTCCTTATACTGAAGATGAGCAGGGACATTTGCAGTGTAGAGGTCTATACGGTCGGTTATGATGGACACTTTGAGCCTCTTTGATTCGTAGGATTTGTGTAAACATAGGAATAGGAATTGTAGTGACCTGCCCACTTGAATCCTATAAGAATAGCAAGGAAATGCGGGGAGTTGTGTCGCCTTTGAGAGTTACACTGATATTAACAGTACCGCACCTTCAGTTGAAGAGAACTGGTTTCCGAAGCCTTTCTAGTCGTACCGGCAGTACTAGCACATATATTCCAGCAAGTTCCACTTTGCTGATTTTACTCTGATGCTTACGGTTTTCCCCGTTATATCTACACTAAGATCTGTGTAGCTGCCTTGTGTCGCACTAGCAGCAGTCCACTCTTGAAGCTAAACACTAAAATGACTTACAAAATTAGCACCAAGGCATTGAGTGCCATTCTGGATGCAATGAAACTCATACGCTCCCCACCTATTGATTCTTGTTTAGAATATGATCCTAATGACTATTCTAACCTCGAGGAGTCAAAGGCAGATGGCTTGTCCTGTTCACCCATCAAGGTGCTTGTTCTAATTTTGCAAGGTTTTATTGATTGCGCGTATCTTGCATATGTTGTCTTGCATTTCTTCTACTTTGTTGCACCGCCGTCTGCTTAGTTTACTCATCATATATGTCGAGATGCCATGCCCATCCATTATCAATACATATTCCATCTGTCATCATACCATGTTTTCCCACTCAAATGTTGTTCTTGTGCATCAGACATCAAAAAGGAAGAGGGTGATTGCCGAACCTGAAGGAGCACCAGCAAAGTCCTTGAAAAATGTGGTGGTGCCAGAGAAATCAGACATCACCCCACTTATATTGGTTGTACAACCAGTGACACAAAATGTAGGACCGACTCCAGCAGACTATACCCATACTTCACTGGCCACACCACTAGCCCCACCACATAGGACCTGCACTCCATCAAAAGGTATACCGATTTCATTTGCCATAGCACCAGCCGTAACACAGAAAAATCCCACTCCAGCAAAAAGTACAGCAAGTCCACCGGCCGAAGATCTATCCCAACTGCAGAGACGGCCAATTCCTGCAGATTGGAACCCCATTCCATTTATTCCCAGTTTTAAAGACAATGCTTTCAATGTTGTTAGGGACTACGTGCATATATTCTCATCATGGGAAGATTATAGTGAAGACAAACACCATTTTCACATCTTCTTGTCCAACTAACGTGTAAGTGCTATTACTCATGGTTATTATTTTCCTGTTTCTGCTGATTGAACACATCAATGATTTACATTACATTGTTGTAACTAGGCGAGGGTCAATCTGGATAGTCATGACGAGCAAAGCTTGCTTGTGCTTTTCAAGGAAGCATTGCAGCAGTATCGGTGTTACCTGAGGAAATCACACTTTGATGGCAAGTCTATAAACGAATTTCCGGTGAAGTCTCCTGTGCTAAATTTAGAAGACATTGAATGGAAAAACCTTGTTATGCACTGGTCTTGTTCCCAGGATGAGGTACTGTCTATGAAATCACATGGCAATTTGAACTTCTACTTTTTCGCAAGTGCCTTACGAATCTTTTGTGCAGGAAATCTGCTCGAAGAAGAATTCCGGTTTGAAAAGAACGACAGGATATCACAAATATGTTGCCCGCTGCTTTGCTCTTGTTAGTACCTGTTGTCCTGTATCGTTGTACTTGCATACATACCTGGTTCATTATGTGACAGCAGTATGCATGATAGCTTGCTTATCAATTGTTCGCTCCAAATTATCTGATCTGTATGAATGGTTACATAGTGTAGAATATATCCAATGCCAATGAATGTTTTTAGCTCTGCATTGCTCTTGTAAGTACATGTTGTCCTTTATCAGTGTACTTATATTGACAGGTAGTTGTTCATGTACCATCACTCTGCAGCTTATTTTCCTTTGCTCTCCATTTTCTACACATCAGATCTATATTTACTCTTACCATAAGGTTGGTACTGAAGAAGTTTAGCTGTGCATTGCTCTTGGTTGTACCTTTTGCCTATATCGTTGCACTTACATTTATAACTACTTGGTTATGTAGCATTACTCTTCATCTTATCTTAAATATTCTCCATTTTTTGTATATTATCACATCTATATTTACTCTTAACAAAATGTAGAATAAAGGCAATGCTTATGAAGAAGATTCTGTGGTAAACTTCTTGAATTCCCCCCCCCCCCATCAGCATGGACAGGGGCTTTATAGAGCTTGTCTTCACCAATAATGTAAGTTTGTCCTTCTCAAGCCTTCAAACTTTGTTGTGTATATTTGGTTAGGCATGACTGCAATAGCTGTTTATTTTTGGTGTTTGCATCAAATTGCATGTTTAAAGTTTATTATGTAGTTCATAAACAAACGTTTGTCCTTCTCAATTTAAGTTTTCAGTTGTACAACCAAGTTCCTTCTTCATACCATGTAAATTAAACTATACAGAGCAAGTGATCTTCTTTTGCACTGCATGTATGCTTCTGTTCTTCATCCGTAATCCAGTGGTGTGGTGAACCTACCCACTACAGCATAATGTCATATTCTGCAATGTCTTAACTATGAACAATGTCGTATCATTCTACTATTATTTAAACCGTCTCTTTATTTGCCAATCTGAAATGGGATAACTTGACAGCACACTAACCATTGATACTTATGAGTTCTTGATCTGTAATCCAGTGGTGTTGTGAAGCTGCCAACTCCTTCACAATGTCATTTCCTGCCATGTCTTGACCTGAACAATACCATATTGTGTTAATGCAATTTTAAACTGTGTCACTTTATTCGTCAGTAAGAAATGTGATGAATTGTCAACAATGATACTTTTATGTGCAAAACCTATCATCTGTCTGCTTCTTTATCTTTCAGAGTGAAGAAGATATAAGTGTTGAACAAGCGCAGTCTCATCAGCTTGCTCAGCTGCTTGCGCTGCAGCTCCCCAGCAGGGCTAACCTTTCTTGAACTCTATTGAAGTGTTGTCGGTTTTGTATATTATTTTGTCAGCGTGTTTATTTGCATTGGTGGCGATCTTTGATGCCCAGTGTATGCAATCTGCTGTCTGCTTGTGCTTTATTATCATAGTGGCGAACTTTGATGCCCAGTGGATGTAATATGCCATAATTTCTTTATTGTGTAGTCTAGGTTTTTTCTTATTCACGATGCTGCAGTTATTTTATTGTGTGTGTGTGTATATATATATATATATATATATATATATTGTCTTCGCAGTAAACCGGCCAAACCGTAAAATTATGGTACATAATCGGGTCTTCATGCAATCACGATGTATGTCCGCGTCATGGGCCCCGTCATCTTGGTCCATTAAAATGCCAAAAGTAAACTGGCCCACTAGTAGATTCGGGCCTTTAATAGGCCAAGTAACCCCCGACCCTCTTTTCGCAAGAAAACTCAATGGGCTTTTAGGAGGCTGAGAAGTAGGTTGGGCCTGAAATGTGTCGAACAGCTCACGGGCCGGCAACAGCCCAAATGGACCCCGGCCCATGATTGTGTGAATCATAACAGGCTTTTAACATGCCAAAATTGTCTCGGTCCTTGTTTGGCCCAATCAGATATCGGCTGCGAGCACACAGGATGCAAACCGGGCCGTAGTTAGGCCCAACTATATGACGGGCTTTTAACAGGCTGAAATTAATATAGGGCCGAAATGTTAAACAAGCCCTTAACAGGCCGAAACTAATATCAAGCCGAATTACTAAATGGGCCTTTAGCAAGTGGGCTCAGAGCATAGCGTCCAGTTGATGGGCCGAATCTGATATGGGCCATAATTTAGCCCAAAGCCTCTTAAAGGGTCGGACCTGATCTGGGTCGTAATTTGGCCCAGAACGTGGTAGGATTTTAACGGGCCAGATCTCATATGGGCCATTATTAGGCCCGGAACGTGGCAGGACATTAATGGACCGGAACAAATATGGGCCGGCATTTGGCCCAAAACATGGCAGCCAGTTAAAGGGCCGGCCTACTAGGGTCCTCAAAATCTTGTGGGCCTACAACTGGGCCGGCCCATTAATGTCGGCAAAATCTCATGGGCCTTTAGCTGGGCCGGACCATTATGATCTGCAAGAATCTTTTGGGCCTTTACCTGGGCCGGCCCATTATGGCACACAAAAATCTTGTGGGCCTTTACCTGGGCCGGCCCATTATGGCCCGCAAAATCTTGTGGGCCTTTAGCTGGGCCAGCCCATTATGGTCCGCAAAATCTCATGCGCCTTTAGCTGGGCCGGCCCATTATGGTCCGCAAAATCTTGTGGGCCTTTAGTTGGGCCGGCCCATTTAAACTTTATGGGCCCGTCCACGTGTCAACATATCATAGGCGCGTCTCGCCCATTGGATGAGTGACACTTGTGCCAACGCGGAGCTGACACATGTCTCCTCCAGCGAATGATAATTTTACACATGGAAAATCACCATTGGTTCGGGCTATTAACGGGTTATCGGATCCAAAACCGGACCCGATAGCTTAACGGTGTTCCGTTACGGTGGATGCCATGTGTCGGTCACCCTTGACGAAAGCACTTCTGTGACGCGTGATTTATCGTCATGGAAGTGGACACTTCCGTGATGATAATTTTGGTAATGTCATGGAACACTTCTACGACAACACAAGTATGACTATCTTGATTCTGTCATAAAATCGTCATGGATGTACATGCATGACAAAAAACACGACCTATTGTGACAAACACGTATCATCACGGATGTGTATTTTTTTATAGTGTAATCTTCCTGATGATAGTGTCATTGACAGAGTTCTTCAATCACCGCCACCAAGCTATAAAGGCTTCATGATGAACTATAATATGCAAGGGATGACGAAAACGATTCCCGAGCTCTTCGCAATGCTGAAGGCTGTGGAGGTAGAAGTCAAGACGGAGCATCAAGTGTTGATGGTTAACAAGACCACTAGTTTCAAGAAAAAGGGCAAAGGGAAGAAGGGGAACTTCAAGAAGAATAGCAAGCAAGTTGCTACTCCCGGGAAGAAACCAAAGTCTAGACCTAAGCCTGAAACTGAGTGCTTCTACTTCAAAGGGACTGGTCACTGGAAGCGGAACTGCTCCAAGTATTCGGCGGATAAGAAGGATGGCAAAGTGAAAGGTATATTTGATATACATGTTATTGATGTGTACCTTACTAATGCTCGTAGTAGCACGTAGGTATTCGATACTGGTTCTGTTGCTCATATTTGCAACTCAAAACAGGGGCTACGGATTAAACCAAGATTGGCTAAGGATGAGGTGACGATGCACGTCGTAAATGGTTCCAAGGTCGATGTGATCGTCGTCGGCACGCTACCTCCACATCTACCTTTGGATTAGTTTTAAACCTGAATAATTGTTATTTGGTGCCAGCGTTGAGCATGAACATTATATCTGGATCTTGTTTGATGCGAGACGGTTATTCATTTAAATTGGAGAATAATGGTTGTTCTATTTATATGAGTAATATCTTTTATGGTCATGCACCCTTGTTGAGTGGTCTATTTTTGTTGAATCTCGATCGTGGTGATACACATGTTCATAATATTGAAGCCAAAAGATGCAAACTTGATAATGATAGTGCAACTTATTTGTGGCACTGCCGTTTAGGTCATATTGGTGTAAAGCGCATGAAGAAACTCCATGCTGATGGGCTTTTGGAATCACTTGATTTTGAATCACTTGGTGCTTGCGAACCATGCCTCATGGGCAAGATGACTAAAACTCCGTTCTCCGGAACAATGGAACGAGCTACTGACTTATTGGAAATTATACATACCGATGTATGCGGTCCAATGAGTGTTGAGGCTCGTGGCGGGTATCGTTATTTTTTGACCTTCACAGATGATTTGCGCAGATATGGGTATGTCTACTTAATGAAACATAGTCTGAAATGTTTGAAATGTTCAAAGAATTTTAGAGTGAAGTGGAAAATAATCGTAACAAGAAAATAAAGTTTATACGATCACCCTTAGCACGCATAAGATCATGGAGTTCAAATAGACATTTATCAAACTTAGGATCCCTAGGCTTCATCTTATGAAAGGCAATAGACTTAAGCAGGATTTCATTTAGATTTGTCAATGAATAATTTGGAAAGTTCTCCTCAAGGTAATTCTGTATAGTATATGCGCATTCAAAGTTTTGCAAGCAAACAAGCACATTTCTAGGTAATCCTCCAATGATAAGATTGACCGTCCTAAGATTACTAACCATGTCAAGATACTCTTCGGGAGTAGGATGCAAAGGATTAGTAGGAGGCACATAAGGGCTAAGAATATACTTGCTCAAATGATATTCATTGAAAATCTCAAGCATGTCAGTTTTCCAAGAACCATAAAACTCCCCATCAAGGATAGGCACTCTATGTCTAATACTCCCGAATGTAGACTCATCCATCTTCCTCCAATGGTGATTAAACCAAAGCAATGGAAACCAATGCTCTGATACCAATTGAAAGATCGATGAGGGAGTCCTGGACTAGGGGGTGTCCAGATAGCCGAACTATCATCATCGGCCGGACTCCAAGACTATAAAGATACAAGATTGAAGACTTCGTCCCGTGTCCGGATGGGACTTTCCTTGGCGTAGAAGGCAAGCTTGGCGATACGGATATGTAGATCTCCTACCATTGTAACCGACTCTGTGTAACCCTAGCCCTCTCTGGTGTCTATATAAACCGGATGGCTTTAGTCCATAGGACGAACAACAATCATACCATAGGCTAGCTTCTAGGGTTTAGCCTCCTTGATCTCGTGGTAGATCTACTCTTGTACTACCCACATCATCAATATCAATCAAGCAGGACGTAGGGTTTTACCTCCATCAAGAGGGCCTGAACCTGGGTAAAACATCATGTCCCTTGTCTCCTGTTACCATCCGCCTAGACGCACAGTTCGGGACCCCCTACCCGAGATCTGCCGGTTTTGACACCGACATTGGTGCTTTCATTGAGAGTTCCTCTGTGTCGTCACCGATAGGCTTGATGGCTTCTTCGATCATCAACAACGACGCAGTCCAGGGTGAGACTTTTCTCCCCGGACAGATCTTCGTATTCGGCGGCTTTGCACTGCGGGCCAATTCGCTTGGCCATCTGGAGTAGATCGAAAGCTACGCCCCTGGCCATCAGGTCAGATTTGGAAGTTTGAACTTCACGGCTGACATCCGCGGGGACTTGATCTTCGATGGATTCGAGCCACAGCCGAGCGCGCCGCACTGTCACGATGGGCATGATTTAGCTCTGCTGCCGGACAGTGCCCTGGAGGCCGCACATGAGTCCGCTCCGACCCTCAATTCGGAGCCGGCTGCGCAGATCGAGGACGGGTGGCTAGACACCGCCTCGGGGACTGCAACCTCTATGGCGATGGAGCCGAATATTGACCTTATCCCTTGTCAAGCTCGTGACTCCGAGGTGCCGGACTCCTCGCCAGACTCCGAACATCCCGCGCCCCCTCCAATCGAATCCGATTGGGCGCCGATCATGGAGTTCACCACTGCGGACATCTTTCAACACTCACCTTTTGGCGACATCCTGAGTTCACTAAAGTATCTCTCGTTATCAAGAGAGACCTGGCCGGACTGCGGCCAGAACGGTTGGGATGCAGACGACGAAGAAATTCAAGGCCCACCCACCACCCACTTAGTAGCCACTGTCAACGATCTAACCGACATGCTAGACTTCAACTCCAAAGACATCGACGGTATGGACGACGATGCCGGAGACGACCAAAGACCAGCGCCTACTGGGCACTGGAAAGCCACCTCAACTCACGACGTATACATGGTGGATACACCAAAGGGAAGCGATAGCGAGGAACAACGGGACGTGGCGAAGGACAACTCCCCCGACAAACAACCAAAACGGCGACGCAAGCGCCGCCTGAAGTCCCGCCTCGATAACAACGGCACCCATACTGACCCAGCCTTAGAGCAGGGCGAAGCAGTGGACGACGAACATGCCACCAAGCAACCATCCGAACAGGAGGAATTGGACAAGCAACCCATCCCCGACGAAAACAACAGTCCAGACGATCTCACGCCGGACACACCACCGGAGCATAAGAACCTTCATAAAAGGCTCGTCGCCACTGCAAGAAGTTTGAAGAAGCAAAAACGGAAGCCCAAAACAGCGGAGGACGCACTCAGAATGAGATGGAGCAAAGTACTCAATACCGTAGATAAATACGGCGATAGTCACTAGGCAAAGAGCTACCCGAAACGCAAGTTGTTGCCCGAATTTGACGAGGAGGCCGTAGAGCCCCCACAGTCAAAAAAGAAAGAGGCCGCCTGGCCGGATAGATGACCAGATGACAGGCTAAGAGCGGCAAGCGGTGCCACACACAATCCGGCACACGATCCACATAAGGATCCTCGCAAAAAGGATGGCCCGGTCAGGTCCATCTATGGGCCAAAAAAGAAGACTCCAGGGAGCAGCACAACCCGCCGAGTGTTTGAAGACAACAGCACACCTAAATACAGGGGCGCCGCACACCCACTATGTTTCACCGATGAGGTACTGGATCATGAATTTCCAGCGGGATTCAAACCCGTAAACATAGAGGCATATGACGGAACAACAGACCCCGGAGTCTGGATTGAGGATTATATCCTACACATACATATGGCCAGAGGAGACGATCTCCATGCCATAAAATACCTACCCCTCAAGCTCAAAGGGCCAGCTCGGCATTGGCTCAAAAGCCTCCTAGAAAATACCATTGGAAGTTGGGAAGAGTTCGAGGATGCGTTTCGAGCAAATTTTCAAGGGACTTATGTCCGCCCTCCGGATGCAGACGATTTAAGTCACATAACTCAACAGCCCGGAGAGTCAGCACGCAAATACTGGAACAGGTTCCTCACCAAAAAGAACCAAATAGTCGACTGTCCGGACGCCGAAGCCTTAGCAGCCTTTAAACATAACGTCCGAGACGAATGGCTCGCCAGACACCTTGGCCAGGAAAAACCAAGAACAATGGCCGCGCTAACAAGCCTCATGACCCGCTTTTGCGCGGGGGAAGATAGCTGGCTGGCAAGATGCAGCACCAGCGACCCGAGTACATCCGAGGTCAGGGATGGAAATGGAAAATCACGAGGCAGAAAAGATCAGCGCCGGAACAAGGAAAATGGCCCAAATAGCATGGCGGTCAACGCCGGATTCAAAAGCTCTCGGTCGAATAATAAAACACTGCCTCTTAAGGACAACAGTGATGAGCTATCCAACCTAAACAAAATCTTGGATAGGATATGTCAAATCCATAGTACCCCCGGGAAGCCTGCAAACCATACCCACAGAGATTGTTGGGTCTTCAAGCAGTCCGGCCGACTTAATGCCGAACACAAGGGGCTCGACGCACCAAGCGAAGACGATGACGAACCCCACAAGCAGCACGCCGGAAAACAGAAGACTTTCCCACTAGAAGTCAAAACACTGAACTCACTTCATGTGATAACAAGGAAAAATAGTGCGGCACCTGCTAAAACACGCGCTGCACGGTCCACCCCAGCAGAGTCCCGAAATTGGATGCTTAAACCAATTACTTTCGACCATCAGGATTACTCCAGAAGTGTTCGAAACACAGGAGGGACTGCTTTGGTATTGGATCCCATAATCGACGGACTACAATTCACACAAGTCCTAATGGATGGCGGCAGTGATATAAACCTGCTATACCAGGACACCATCCGCAGAATGGGGATAGACCCTACCGAAATTCGCCGTAGTAGCACTTCCTTCAAAGGAGTGACGCCAGGCCTTTACGCCAATTGTACAGGCTCTGTACTACTAGAGGTCGTGTTCGGTTCATCCAACAACCTCCATCACGAAAAGCTCATTTTCCATATCGCCCCATTCAAAAGTAGCGATCAAGCACTACTGGTACGCGAAGCTTTCGCCCGCTTTAACGCAATACCGCATTACGCGTCTCTTACGCTTAAAATGCCCGGTCCACGCGGCATAATCTCATTAAAGGGTAACTCCGAGTGTTCCTCGAACCGCGGAAAACGTGAGGCTGCTTTGACAGCCACACACTAATCCGACCTCGCTGGCCAAAGCCCCTAAAAATAGGTCATTCAGACCTCGAACACGGTTAGGCGAGTCCTGCATAAATAAACAAGGGGCTTCCCAGCCGCATACCTCTTTACAAGGGGCTGCACGTATAAACAATGAGAGCCAATAAAGCTCAACTTCATTCATCTTACAAATCATACTTTATTTTAAATACATCTTTTGCACGATATTTTTTCCAAACTAAGTCCTTCTCTTTTACAGATGAAGCACGTGCTACACCCGTCCAGGATATAGCACAACGGAGACACAGGCGCAGACGTGCAGCAGGGACCCGTTGCAAGGATTCTTTTCAGATTAAGACCCTGCGTAAACCTTTCTCACGGTCTCTTGTTGATACACATCCCCCGGTTTCCTACCATAACCGAGGAGGAGGCTGGCGTTTTGGCATCGGCCGCGTCAGAAGTTCTCGCCCGTACCTGGACACTAGGGGCTTAGGGCATTGTTCTGCCCAGTATCATAAAGACCGAATACCTCAGGGAGTGTTCGGCGTCTCGAGTTAGGCCTTATATGCATCAGCTCCGAATCATGTCTTTGGTCAAATGTTGGGTTTGCCCGGCTCCTGTGTTTTGCTGCCTTACGTTCCGCTCCATCGGCTAACGCGGCACCAGGAGAACTACTGCGATTGTGCCCCGGTTCGGCCGGGCGAGCACCTCAGTAGAGAAAGTCGAAAACTGACTGTCATGATATAGCGAGAGACTGGTCAACCACTCGATCGACTACTGGAATGTTTAGAATTCCTCCACTTTCACAAAGGACCGCTTTCCGGTCAGGCACATATGCGCCCCGAGTTCGGAGAGCGCGGTGCCTCTAGGGGCTATATAGTAGCCCCACCATTGAGCTCCTATGGCTAAGTGAAAGTGATAAAGCATTATAGTCCGGTTGCCTAGTTTGCTATGCTATCACCTCCTTTAAAGGACTGAGACGTTGGATTAAGTGTGAAAAAGCGCTTTTTTTGCAAACACCCCCGCACCATGTGCGTGGGGGCTGAAGCCAAAGACTGCCATCTTTCAGGTTATACATACATATACGGCCGCACAGGAGATAGTTCAATACTTGAACGCACAAGTATAAAAAGCCGTTACATTATAAACATGATCTCACAAATCATACATGTCATTTGAACATAACATCTTTCCAGCACTGCGCCTCTATTAAACGAGCGCCCTGCAGAACTTCCTCAAAATAGTGCTCGGCGGGTAATCGGCTTTTGTCCGTACCCCGGGATGCAACATCGGTGGCATCCATCTCCGCCCAGTATGTCTTAACACGGGCGACAGCCATCCGTGCACCCTCTATGCATGCCGACCGCTTCATTGCCTCGATATGCGGCACCGCCCCAAGGAATCCCTGCAACAAGCCAAAATAACTCTCCGGCTTGGGCCTCTCTGGCCACAGATGAGCCACCACATCCGTCATGGCAAGTCCGGACAATCTATTCAGCTCAGCCCACTCAGCCAACCGATCGGTCAACGGAAGTGGACGCTCCGGACTATGGAATTGAGACCAGAAAAGCTCTTCCATTTTGTGATCCTTCTGGCTTCGGAAGTGCACGCATGCGTCCGCCGCACTCGCCGCCAAATCCAGATAAGGATCCTCCACACCACACAATTGGCCTAACTGAGCATACTTTGGATCCGTGAATTTCCTACGCAGCAGAAAGGGCTTTCCCGCCGCAATGTCTCCGGCCTGACGCAGTTCCTCCTTCATAGCCCGCATCGCACTACGGGCATCCTTGGCTTCGGTGGCGGCCTTCTTCAGGTCCTCTTGCTCCGCTCGGCGTTCTCTTTCAAGAACCTCATAGCGGTCGGTAGCATCTTTTAATTTCATGGCCATTCCGGCCATCTCCTCCCTGCTTCGGCAGTGAGCAGCCTTTTCGGCTTTTAGCTCTTCCGCTGCCTTCGAGGCAGCCGCATCACTTTTCCTGGCTTGCTCCTTGGCTCGAGCAAGCTCCGCTCGAAGGTCTTCCACAGCAGCGGCACCATCTGCATCAAGCATACAAATTGTAAGGAACGGGCATCAGCTCCCTTACTAGGTGACCACGGAGCAACCACCTACCTTGTGACTCGTCAAGTCATTTATTAACCAGCGCGATGTCCGCATCCGCAACGTTGAGTTGCCGCTTCAGCTCGGCAACTCCATCAATCCGGCTGGCCACCGAACATTCCGCCATCTGCATAGGAAAGGCGACATTCTATAACTGAGATTATGATCCTCGGCACGCTGTCGCTTTCGACAGCATACCAAGTCTCAGGGGCTACTATCTATACAGGGCGCACTCCATGTGCAAAACTGTCAAAAGGTATGTCATTTTTTGCGTACCTCAAACCCCGTCAGCAAACTTCTGACGGCCTCATACAACCCGCTCTCGGTGGATGAGATCCTTTCAATCACCATACTCATTAATGTGCGGTGATCTTCTGAGATAGACGCCCTCTCGAGCAAATCCTGCAGCTCCTCCGGCCGTACTCCAGTGGGTGTCGAACTCCCCGGCCCTGCCGGACTCGGGGAGACCCTCCGTGACGACACCTCAGGGTCGTCCGCCCCACCTAACGGGGTGGAAGATGGAGGCATTTCGCTCTCCATCATCTCCGGACGAAGGTCCCCCGAAGATGAGCTCTGCTGAGAAGGGCTGAGATCCGAACTACAAGGTGAAAACTTCGGTTACCCTTAGAAATAAGGTAGGGATATCCCCTATTACAAAACTCCCCCTTTTTACTTACGGCTCGCTGGAGGGCTGATTCCTTTGGGGAGACTGTGCGGCCGGGGCTCTTCCCGGCACAGGACCTTCCGGTGATTTCTTTCCCCGCTTGAGGCCTTGGCCTCCGGGTCTTCGGAAGCGGTCCTCTTCTCCCCCTGGAGGGAGGGACTCTCGATTCCCCCCTTATTGAAAGGCTCCTTGGTAGAGGTGGTAGTTTCCCTGTGCCCCCCTTCGCCCTCCTCCGAAGGTGCAACCTCCAACATTTTGATTAACACGGGATCCCGCGTGGTCTCAGGGAGGGGGGCCGGACACCGTATCAGTTTTGCTTGCGCTATCCACTCCTATCCAAGGGATAGCTGGTTAAAAGGCAAACCCATGATAAATAAATGGACAATGTGTCCGGGCGCAGGGCTACTTACTTGAGTATCCGGGCGATTGCAACTTAGGCCAGCGTCCTCGGTCAAGTCCGGATGCATCTCTTGTGATCCGAAGAACAGTTTGTACATCTCCATGGGTGTCAAACCCATGAAGTGTTGAAGAGCTCGTGGTCCCTCCGGGTTAAATTCCCACAGGCGGAGGAGGCGACGTTTGCAAGGCAGAAGGCGCCGAATCAGCATAACCTGTGCCACTACAACCAGATTGATCTTCCTTTCTTGGAGGTCTCGAATCCGGCCCTGCAACAGGGGTGCGTCTTTGGACGGCCCCCAGTCAAGCCCTTTGTTGACCCATGACGTCAGCCATTGTGGAGGGCCCGGGCGAAAGGCGGGCGGCGGCCTCTGCCTGCTGCCCTTGGGAGCGGTGATATAGAACCACTCCTGTTGCCACAAGCCGAGCTCCTCCTGGAAAGAGCCCTCGGGCCATGGAGCATCGGCCCTCTTGCTTATAACCGCCCCGCCGCACTCTGCCTGACGCCCCTCAATCATCTTCAGCTCCACGTTGAAGGTTTTGAGCCACAAGCTGAAGTGAGGGGTAGTGCGGAGGAAGGCTTCACAGACGACAATGAATGATGAGATGTGGAGGATGGACTCCGGAGCCAAATCATGGAATTCTAGCCCATAGTAAAACATGAGCCCCCTCACGAAGGGATCCATCGGGAAGCCTAAACCCCGACGGAGGTGAGACACGAACACGACACTCTCACCGGGCTCGAGAGTAGGAATAACTTGCCCTTGGGCAGGCAACCTATGCGAAATCTCGTAGGTTAAGTACCTGGCGTCTCTCAGCTTTAGCACGTCCTCTTCCTTGACGGAGGAGGGCATCCACCGGCCTCGTAGGTCGGAGCCGGACATTGTCAAAGGACGGAAGTACCCGAATCTGGAGCCCTGGGAGTTGGAACTCGGGGCGAGGGGCGGATTCGATTGAGGATTGAAGAAAAAGAACGGGCCTTGGTCTCATTATAAAGGGGGAGAATACCAAGAGTCGTCCCCGTGACCGTTTGGAACCCGCCTTCGATGGAGGGGCGTGGCAATGGGCGCGGTTGGGTTACCCACGTCCGTATTGATGAGAATCACGGAATAAGGGGAACACGATCTCTGCTTCGACAAGACATGCCAAGTAAACCGCTTCGCTAAACGCGCTAAGGTGGTACAATAAAAACAATTCGAGTAAAGGCTTGGTAGTGGTGTGATGTCACGCCACAAAATACGTCAGCAAATTGAACTTGTGTAAATATTATTCTCTCTACAATGGTATGTGGAATTTGTTTTGCAGAGCCGGACACTATCCTGGTGTTCACAATCTTCTATAAATTATTCGGAGGAGGAACCCGCCTTGCAATGCCGAAGACGATATGCGCACCGGCCTCGTCGTCATTGAAGCCTGGTTCAGGGGCTACTGAGGGAGTCCTGGACTAGGGGGTGTCCGGATAGCCGAACTATCATCATCGGCCGGACTCCAAGACTATGAAGATACAAGATTGAAGACTCCGTCCCGTGTCCGGATGGGACTTTCCTTGGCGTAGAAGGCAAGCTTGGCGATACGGATATCTAGATCTCCTACCGTTGTAACCGACTCTGTGTAACCCTAGCCCTCTCCGGTGTCTATATAAACCGGATGGCTTTAGTCCATAGGACGAACAACAATCATACCATAGGCTAGCTTCTAGGGTTTAGCCTCCTTGATCTCGTGGTAGATCTACTCTTGTAATACCCACATCATCAATATCAATCAAGCAGGACGTAGGATTTTACCTCCATCAAGAGGGCCTGAACCTGGGTAAAACATCGTGTCCCTTGTCTCCTGTTACCATCCGCCTAGACGCACAGTTCGGGACCCCCTACCCGAGATCCGCCGGTTTTGACACCGACAATTGAGAAGAGGGGTCTAGAGGGGGGTGATTAGACCCTTAACAAGCAAAAGTGGCGGTTTCTACAATTCTTCAAGTTAAGGTTGAATTTAGCACATGTAAATGGACATAGAATACAATTTACACAAGCATGGCATGAGAATAGGCAGCGGAAAGAGTAAAAAATGCAAGTGCAAGAATGTAAAGGGGATGGGGATAGGAATGAGCAAACACAATGGAGATGCAGATATTTTTGGCGTGGTTTCGATAGATAGTGCTATCGTACATCCACGTTGATGGAGACTTAAACCCAAGGAGGCCAGTGGTTGCGTGAGTCCGCGGAGGGCTCCACCCACAAAGGGTCCATAGACAAGCAACCTTGTCTATTCCACCATGGCTTCACTCGGGTAGATCTTCATGAAGTAGGCGATCTCCTTGCCCTTACAAACTTCTTGGTTCAATCCACATCATGTCAAAGGCTCCCAAGCGACACCTAACCAATCTAGGAGACACCACTCTCCAAAAGGTAATAGATGGTGTGTAGATGATGAACTTTTGCTCTTGTGTTTCAAATGATACTCTACAAACACTCAACTCTCTCTCGCAGATTTGGCTATGGTGGAGAAGGATTTGAGTGGAAACCAACTTGGAGAAGGCTAGAGATCAAGGTTCAAATGGTAGGAATGGAATATGTTGGTCTCAGCACATGAGCAGGTGGTTCTCTCTTAGAAAATGAATGGTGGAAGTGTAGTCACGCTCTGATGGATTTGTTACTAAGTAAGAGGGGGTGAAGGGGTATATATAGCCTTCACACGAATCTCACTGTTAGACACATTTTACCCAACTAGGTAGCACCGACCAGAATTCTTGGTGGCACTGACTTGTGTAAAAGATGTGAACGTTGGAGGTCTCGGTGGGACCTAATGGAAACATCTCAGAGCGACAGATGTGCAACGGCAGGGCAAACCTTGCTTCGGTGGCACCTATTGCCTCATCTCAGTAAGACCAAAATAAAGCAATAAGGCAATAGGAGGTTGGCAAGCCATCTCGGTGGCACCGATTGCAAAGCTCGGTAAGACCAAAATAATTTTAACAGGTGATAGAGAGTTGGCAAGGCCATCTCGGTGGGACCGAGATCCATATTGGCGGATCTGATTTGTTAGAGTTTGGCTGTGGCAGTGTCCAGATGAACTCGGTGGGTCTGGATAGGTAGGATTCAGTGGGGCCGAGTTGGTTTGAAGGATTTTGGACATATTTGGATAGAGAAAGTGGCCGAGGATTTTGGAGCGATGTCACTAAGCAGTTGAGCATCCAAATTATCATCAAAATCTTACCCCATTTTAATAGTATTGGCTTTCCTGTGGACTCAATGTGATCTTGGATCACTTCACCAAAAATGTAGAGTCTTGAGCTTTTGCCAATCCATGTCCTTAGCATTTTGAAGGGGTCCACATCCTCATGTCCTTGCCATGCCATTGTTGAACTTGTGTGAAAAGTGCTAGATAAAACTATTAGTCCAACAAGGAATATGTTGACATTAATTACCAAAACCACAAAGTGAGAAAATGTGCTTTCACCAAGGATCCCACAAGTTTCACTATGAGGGGACCCATTGATGATCTTTTCAATGCTACCTCTCTCAACATATTTTTTATTGAAGTGACCGATGATTATAGCAACTACATTGCTCTCTTCAAGACCACCAAAGAAATTTGTGATTGTCTCAAGGAAGCACTTGAAGGTGATGAAGCCATTCAAAGATCCCATGTGGCCTTGCTCAAGCAAGAGGTCAATCTATTTGTGAGAAATGATGGTGAGACCACTGATGAGTTGTATAGAAGGTTGAAGTCTCTCGTGCTCAATCTGAGAACCTTTGGAAGCTCTTGGGAAAATGACAATTACATCAAGGATAAGTTCATTGATGTCATGGTCCTAATGGGGCATACTATGGTGATGATGGATCATCAACGCCCGGCCCAGCACAAGTTGACTGGGGCTCAAGATGTATAAATCTTCTCCACACATCATCTCTTGAAAACCAAGTCCAAGAAAACATTTGCTATTGCTGAAGCGACCAAGAACACAAACCTTGCTTTGAAGGCCAAGAGAGTGGTTGTGCGTTCATCTAAGGAAGAAGATTTTTTTAAGTATCTAAGGAAGAAGATGAGGTTGAAGAAAATGTTGAGGAAGAAGTTGACACCACTTTCTCAACAAATGACTTTGTAGAAGACTTGACTCTTTTGGTCAAGAAATATTCGGTCACCATGGTAAACAAGGGGAAGAATCTCAATGGAAGATCTTTTGGAAAAATAGAGTACTACAATTGTGATAGCCCAAGATACTTCGTTCATGATTGCCATATGAGAGACGTGAAGACAAGTCGGATAAGCATGTACTCAAGAATAAGAAATGCTACCAAACATGATCTTGATTTAACTAATATATCACTTATGTGAATATAAATTGGTAAAACAAAAGTTCATCAAAGGTCTATTTTAACAATTATCAAGCATCTCAATGCATATAGAAGAAGTTCGTACATAGTTGTTGTCAATAAAATGCATCAAGTCAAAATCACCAGTGCCAATGGTTTAGAAAGAATGTCAAGTTTATTGGGTAAACAATGACAATCATTCATGTAAAGCATAGTAACATGCCAATCACTTCTAGGCCATCCCTCAATATAAGACCAAATACAATCACTTCTTGTATGTTTGCTATATTTCACAATCCCCACATATCTAGAATATAAGCGCAAGTATGAGTTTATGCCCTAAGCAAGGCAAAGAAAAAATAATGATGTGGTTTTAAAAGAAGTGAAAAACAAGAAAGTCGAAACATGTTGGTGGAAAGAGGTAGTCCTAGATAAGTCTGAGGGGAGGAAGCAAATTGCAACCCAAAATGACAATGCATGCTCATAAATGAGATACTCTTAGAGCTTCGATAACGACATTGAAGTTGGAAACCGTTCGTTGATGAAGCAGTGGCTGCTTAGCGTATTTTTCGTTCTCTGGTCAGGCTTTTGGTTGTGTTATGTGTCATGCGCTAGCTAGCTTGCATTAAACTTTACCTAAACGGCTGTACATGGTGCCATCACGTTTTTCATTCAATAGCATTTGTACCAACTAGGGCATGCGTGATGGGTCTCCTAACAATGTTTGAGACCATTCTGCTCCTTTTCCATCAACCGTTTCCTGTAACATTTTTTTCTAGAAACCTCTTCGACACGACAATGAGTTTTCACATTTTTATATGCAAAATCGAATTGATCCAGTTTATAAGAAAGCTGAACCGACCTAACAACTCTTGGTTAATATGGAAATAAGGACAAAATTCACATATACCTACATCCACAACACCTGGCCAAATAGGCCCGGAGTGCCGATGGAGAGATAAGCCAACACCAAAGGGAGGACGTGCTATACTTATCGTAACCTTGGAAGATGACAAGTCTCTACAATATACACAGAACCACCGCTCAAGCTCAACCGCACCCGTAGCAGTTGGGCTTGTCATTTCCGCAGAGAATTAGAAACTCCAAATGGTGATGTGTGCTTGTCAATGATACTGTTGGAGCTTCGATGACGACAAGCGATTGAAGTTGGTGGTGACACGTTTCTAAAGTAGTGGCCGCTTAGCGTGTTTTGTCTTCTATAGTCGTGACATCGGTTGTGGTGTGCGTTATGTGTTGGCTTGCATTTAAGCATTACCTAAATTTGTCTACATGACATTGTCACATTTCTCATTCTGTAGTGTTTGTATCGATCGGGGCATGCGTGATGTGCCTCCTCGCAATATTTGACCCGTTTAGCCCCTTTTGTGCCAATTGTTTCATCTAAAAATATATTTAGAAACTCTTAAAAAAGGCAGGGATTTCCACAAATTTCATAAAATAATATAATTGATACAATTTACAAGAAAATGAAAGCACAAAAATATAACCAGACTCGGTCAATTAGAGAAAAGCCGTACAAAAACCACATATACCTACTACCCATCACCTAACTGAACAGGGCAGGAGCGCCGCTGAAGAGAGAGGGCAACGCCAAAGGGAGACGACCACAGACCTCTTCGTAACCTCAAAAGAGGGCAAATCTCCACACTACATAGAAGCGCCACTCAATGTCAACTACATCTGAAGACGTCAGACTTGTCATTTATTTTCGTTGAGAAGTTAACTAAGGAAACCGGAGTGGTCCGGTTTTAAAAAGTGAGTATGCCCTAGTTGTTGTGTGTTTCCATAGTCTCTGTGTTATTTGTTTTTCACCGAACAAATCTCCTCAATATGCAATGTAATTTTAGTCAAACTTGTTGGAGATCTTTTTTTAGGGAAAGCCTTAGGCATTTTATTGAACTTGAAATATGTTTACATCATTTACCATAGCATCTAAAATGAGAACAGACGGATCCACACACCACGTAGTGGTTAGAGGTCCCACCACTCGACTAGCTAGAAAATGAGCTACCATATTGCTCTCCCTAGGATAGTCAACAAAAGAAATACTCGAAAAATTACATGCAAAGAAATTGCACTCCTCATAGATAGTGGGATTTGGGCCAATAGAATTTCCTACCTCCTACATGACCCAAATGACTTCCATGCAGTCAGCGTTCACTATAACCTTGTTGCATCCTATGTTTCTAGATAAGATTAGATCATCCCGCAGAGAGCGATCCTCAGCTATTGGAGCATCCGCGACATGATTGATAGCACAAGAACCGACCAAAACAAAACAAACTTTATCATCGCGGATCACCCCGCCCATGGCACCCGACCCCTCCTCAACAGAAAGTTCTGCATCAATATTAAGCTTCACAAAACCTTCACTAGGTTGTTCCCAACCGTGTTGTTGGATCTTGCTGTTGGGCCTCGCTGCTCCCACATAATTAAGAACAATCGCGACTATACCCTACGTGTAGTGAGTCGTATTCTAGACTGGCTCCCCTCGCACAATACGCTGTCATTCCCACCATGTATACCAACAATCAATTGCCACAAGGTCCTTCAAACCCACACCCCAGATAAGTGTAGTTCCTGAAACATGGCCTCGAAGTATAGCCTCCAGAGCATAGGGACCTGTGTTGTCATGCTCACAGGTTGCCACGATGGTGTTATGAACATCCAGGTCCCATATTTCAGTAACTCTAGCATATAAGAAACTAGCATGCTCGATATCTTCACAATGAACTTTGCAAATTGGGAAGAGGTTGCTGGTTTGGATATGATGATTAGCAAGAATACCTTTGCATGGAATAGTGCCATGCAGGACCCTCCAACGGAATATCTTTACCTTACTCAGGACTTGTAATTTCCACACTTCCTCGCAAACATGATTCACTATAGTAGCGCTTGAGAGTTGGTTGTCGCATGTTTTCTCCCATGCTGGAACTACCATTCAGTGTAGTAAGCTGATCTTACGGAGAAGATACCCATCTTAGTGTGATTCCAAGCAATAAAATCCTCCATATAGCCAATGGACAAAGGAATGTTGAGGATTCTTATTGCATCAATAGTCGAGAACAAGCTCCTAACCAGGTCTTCATCCCATTCACTTGTATCTGGTTTATTCAGTTCTGAGACATTGGACAACACAATATTACCCCTCACTATCAAGACCTTCCTGGAAGGGCTGTTGGGGATCCATGGGTCATTCCAGATGTGAATGTTTGACACATCACCCACCCGCCATATGTAACATTTTTTAAACATTGGATGCCAGCATGGATGCTTTGCCAAGTGTACAAAGAGCCCTTCTTTAGTTCAATGTTTAGAAGGTCGCCGGAGGGGAAGTACCTTTCCTTCAATACCTCCATTATCATCTTAATCCGCCTCAAATCAAAACCAACTTTTCCAAGAATTTTATCTAGAAAGCTCCACTCGATTCTATCATAAGCCTTATGTGTGTCGAGTTTAATAGCACATAAACCATTCTTTTTTCCACTCCTCTTCTTCTTGATGGTATGATAAGATTCATAAGTAACAAGCACATTATAAGTAATTAGGCGCCACGAGACAAAAGCACTTCGATTTGGTGAAATAATCTCAGGGAGGATCAACTTCAGTCTCCCTACAAACACTTAGAAATAACTTTGTAAACCACATTACACAAGCTTATTGGGCGAAATTCCGTTACCTCCTCAGGACTGTCAACTTTGGGAATAAGAACGATAATAGTATCATTCACTGCTTGAAGCACCTCATCAGCCAGATCGTCCCCAGACATGGACCAATATCGGTTGAAGAAAATAGCGTGAAGGTCGTCGGGACTCTGTGCCTTGAGCTCACCAATGATGAATAACGCCTTCCTGAGCTCCTCACAAGTATAAGGTGCACTAAGGATCTCATTCATGGACTGAGTAACACAAGGCTTGACTTTGTTTATTACAACATCATTATCAAATCAACTCACTAGTGAAAAGATGCTGAAAGTACCTGTGAATGTGAGTTTTGAGGGCAGTCACATCCTCGATCCAATTCCCATTCCCATCCTTCAGCTACTTTATTTGATTTATCTTCTTCCTCATAAACGCGAAGTTTTTGAAGAAAACTAGTGTTCCGACCACCCTATTTCAACCAGGTCGCGTGACTTCTTTGAGGATGCTTCATTTCTATCTTCTCGTGAATATTCTCAGTCTGCAACTGGAGCTCTTGAATCTTCATTGTCCTCACCAAAAAGAGGGCCAACCATAATCAAATTAAGCTCATCCTAAAGTACACGCAGCTAGCGTCGTGGCTCCTTGAGGACGTGCATGTTGCATGCATGATGGGCCGAATGAACCCCTCACCCTTTGGGCTAGACCACAAGGGATGGATCGCGCCGCTTCCCGTGCTTAGCCCACCACTTCATCTACAGAGTCCTCCACTAACCACCGGGATTCAAAGAATTTTTCCTTGCTGGAGGGGTCGCCCTTGTGTCAGCCAGGTATTTTGTATCAACAACAAAAAGCCGATGATCTGATTTATAAAAACCGTTGTGGATGACCCCCCGCCAAAGGAAAGAGGGTGTTCCACCATTGATCACAAACCACCCGATTGAGTCTTTCTCTAATCTTTCCCCTTCTCCATGTGTAGATATCTCCAACAAAACCCATATCAAATAGGTTGCAGTCACCCAGGGAATTTTGATAGTTTTGCATGCATCTCTGGGACCTCACTGCCCCTCGATCCTTCTCCTACACTTTAGTATCCCGCTAAAATCCCCAAGGATGGCCCATGGGAGATCAACCATGTTATGCATCAAGCTACGATACTCCCAAGTCAAGTGATTCTTATCACTGCTAGGTTCTCCATAAATCCCAATGAGACCCACCATCCCGAGCCACTATTTTCTTCAGTACAAATATCCAAGAAATTTGAATGGACTTCCTTTGATGTAACCTTGAGATCTTTCTGCCAGAAGAGTGCCAAGCCACCACTTCTGCCATCATTTTGCCACATGATCGTCTCATTGAAGGACATTTTCCTTTTCAATTTTTCTGCCTTAATTTTACTCAGATGTGACTAAGACAGAAAAAGCACATCCGGTTTCATGTGCCCCTGGAGTTCTAGTAGTGCTCTAACTGCCGGTGATTTGCCTACCCCCCCCCCCCGGCAGTTCCAATTCATGATTTTCATTGCGACTGTACAGGCTCCCTTTCGGAGCCCGCATATATTTTGTCACTAGAATTCAATACAATGGTAATACCTAACTTGATTCTCTTTGATTCGGACAGAGAGTCCTGAACATCATCCTTCTGATCATCATCCTTCTTCTCTTCTGGAATGACATGAGCATCCCTATTGAAGATCACCATCCCATTTCCAGCAGCCCCCGAGCCTCATGCTAGTGGAGGGATAACCTCTGAACTAGGGGTTTCAATATTCAGTCATTTCCTACCAGAAATCTGCAGATGTGGATCCCTTCCCGGCTCGCCATTTGCAGGGTTGGATGTTGTGTCAACCAGGTCCAGGTCCTTCTGAAGTGGATCTGTACGCTGCTGGCGTCCAGGAGCGTTTCTGCTCCCACCACCTCCACTACCACCTCTATGGCCACCCCTAGAAGGGCTTCCTTTGAAGACCGGAGGAGTAAACATCAGGGCTAGTAGCTCATCGCCCCAATCCATATCCTTTGGATCATGCTTCCCATTGCCATGTTCAAGGTGTAGGCCACAAACAAAACAGAACTTCGGGATCTTCTCATAAAAACACTTGGTAGAACACCTTCTCTGCATTCTTTGTGATGGAAAGAAACCTGGTCAAGGGCTTGTTCACATCAAATCTCACCCTAACCCGGATAGAGTTGCCATCTGCTCTGAGGGTTAGATTAACACACCTACCCTACCCTCTTGCACCATGCTTCTAGAACTTCCTTTTTCTTGTAACGGGAGGGGGTAGGTTTTGGAGCTGGATCCATACAGAAATTTTGTCAAGAATTACGTGGTCCAGTTTCTGGAAACAATCATAGGGTTCAATGAGAACACTATTATCACGAAACAGCCATGGACCATGCTCGGTGACTCTCTTCCAGTCTCCCAGGAAATTCACGGTGAGCACGAACAGGTTCTCGCCCACCGGCTTGAAGTTCACATCTTGGGTTAGGCTCCATGCCATCCTCATGGCAGTATAGAACGATTCCCTAGAGTAGGGCCTCGTCGTATGCACATGGCAGATCGTCATGAATTCCGCCTTCGGGGTCACGTCCGGGTATTCTTCATCAAAGTTCAGATTGTCATCTTCCTCCTCCGCAGCGGCGGAGCCACCTCCCGGCTACCTGGGGCAGCTGCCAGGGCTCTACCATGCATTCACGTTTGAACACTAGGAGTAAATAGAGAGCTAACCATCATTTTGTAGGGGCAAAAAACTGGCAGACACGAGTGTCGTGTACTTTGCCCCGGCTCGTCGGCCGAGTTGGCTCCGCCACAGCTCCTCCTACAACTCAAGGCACTTGAGGTGGTCATCAATAGGGGCCTTGCCCTCCCTTCTACCGCCAGAGACCCTGCTCTGACTGCTCAAACCTGATCCATTGCTCGCCATGGTAGGAGACCCCTAAATCGGTGACAGTTGTGCACCCCTTTCAAAGAAACCATATCGCCAAGTGTGGGAGGCCGGGTAGCTACCCCAAACCCGAACATGGAGACCTGGAGATTGGGATTGGATCGCTGGGATTTGGCAGAAAACACCGACAAAACGTCGAAGGAGTCAACACCCTAGGCAACGCCGCCAGCGTAGTCAGAACTTGTCAGAGATCCTTTGGACTACTCCCTCCGTCCCATAATGTAAGACGTTTTTCGAAACAACAAACGTCTTACATTATGGGACGGAGGGAGTAGTAGATACTACTCTTTTATATTTATTTACTGAAGAAATACCTATATGTAACTAAATATAAGACGACGCAGAAATGTAAATGTCTTATTTTAATTATTACGTAGGTAGTGCTCCCTTAATTCCATGCCGGTAAAAGGCGCAGCGAGACCGGCCGACGCGAATCACAACACGACGACCCTCAACTTGTCTCGTTTCTGGGCTTAATTTTCGATGCTCAATTTGGCCTTGGAGCTATGCATGAAACTATGCAAAAATGTCTGGAGATGAAACCGAAAGCCATCTTGTATGACCTCCCGCGTGATTGGAAGAGGCGTCGCTCTCGTTCTCGGGCGGTTTGACGACCCACGAAGTGGTAAACCTTTGGGCTGCAGTAGTACTCCGGAGTAGATTGTAGTATCTGGTGACAGTTCCGGACAGGCGGTAAAAAACAACCAGCGGCACGACGAGTGTGTTGGGTTCTCTCGCCGCGGCGAGTAGCCACATCACACGCTCCGCTTTCCGTGCATTGACGTTGACCCCTCCTAGGGCGCTCCGCCCGATCGCCCACAGGCTACAGTACCACACACCGACCTCGGGTCCCACTCGCGTCGCCGCCCACATGTCAGCGGCAACGGCGCGGTTTTCGCTAGAGGTAGCGAGCTCGGGAGGTGAGGCCTTCCCCGGGTGCCCCTCGCCCTTCCCATCGGTCCTTCCCTTCACGCGACGGGAGTCTGGGGACCCACGCGTCAGATGCTCATGCAGTACGTACGGGGGAGTCAATGGCAAGTTATCGTGCGCTGCGCGGCTTCGCGGCTGCAGCCTTCACTGGATAGCGCTGGAGTTAATTGCACAGAAGTACCACAATTAAGGTATTGGAAATAGATTGGTACCAAGTTTGATAATTTTTACGTGTCAGTACTAATTTTAGGGCGCGGCGTTGCAGAACGGACTAAACGACGTATAAACTCGTATTGACGGAGAAACTGACAGCAGGGCCCGCCTGTCAGGGGCTGACGTGGCATCTTCTTTTACAGAAAAAACCCCTCGGCTTATATTTAATCACACAAAGGGCCTCATTTGCGGAAAAAACTAAAACCCAATATAAAGTTTGGTAATTGCACAGAAATA
>NC_057801.1:118475400-118483786 GCF_018294505.1 Triticum aestivum | reverse complement strand
TGTCAGGGGCTGACGTGGCATCTTCTTTTACGGAAAAACCCCTCGGCTTATATTTAATCACACAAAGGGCCTCGTTTGCGGGAAAAACTAAAAACCAGTATAAAAAGTTTGATAATTTTTACGTGTCAGTATCAACTTTGGGGCGTGGTGTAGCAGAACGGACTAAACCACGTATAAACTCGTATTGACGGAGAAACTGACAGCAGGGCCCGCCTGTCAGGGGCTGACGTGGCATCTTCTTTTACGGAAAAACCCCTCGGCTTATATTTAATCACACAAAGGGCCTCGTTTGCGGGAAAAACTAAAAACCAGTATAAAAAGTACGCGCTCCCGTGAGGATTCGAACCCGCGACGGGTTCCCCGAGGGTGTGTTGCGCCGACCACTACGCTACGACACTCCAGTTGATAAAGTATACGCTTGAACAATTTTATACTATACGAAGGAAACCATTTTTGTTGCTGGATAACTGTTACGTTTTTTTAATGCTTTTTTTGTTTTGTATTTATTTTATCTTTTAAGACACGTTCTGGTCTTCTTCCGGTTTTCATTTTTTTAACTTTTGCGCATCTCTTTTATATATAGGTTTTGTAATAAATGGTATACATTATTTCAATACTTTTGACATTTTTAAAATTTACACCAAACTTTTTTCTATGAGGCATTTTTTCAGATATTGTATATTTAAAAAGGCAATTTATATAACAAAATTGTTCATTGTATATTATACAATTGTTCATATATTATTCAGTATAAATAATTTCAGTGTGTATAACAAGCTGTTCGTATATTATACAATAGTGTTCAGTATTTATTTATAAAATAATTTTCAGTGTGTATTTACAAAAAATATCGCATAATAAATAGTTTAGTATAAATTTAAAATATGTCGAGTACTGAGAAAATGTCCATCGTTTACTACAAAACCTATATACAAAAGAAATGTGCGTAAATAAAGGAAATGGAAAACCAGATGAATACCCAAGATCTAAAAGGATAAAAGAGAATTAAAAATGATTTTACACAATAATGTTTTAATACATGTCGAACCTTTTTTGAAATGTACATGTATTGAGCTGAAACTGATGCGTGGGACACGCCTGTCAGGGGCCACATTTCAAAAAAGGCGTCAATTATCAGTGTGTACATTTCAAAACCTATATAGAAAAGAAATACGAAAACCTATATAGAAAAGAGATGCACAAAAGTTTTTAAAAGGAAAACCGGAAGAAGGCCAGGACTTGTCTTAAAAGATAAAAGAATTACGAAACAAAAAAACGCATTAAAAAAACGAAACAGTTGTTCGGCAACAAAAATGGTTTCTAATATATAATATAAAAACTTGTAAGCATCAACTTTATTTTAACTAGTGGCGTAGCGCAGTGGTCACCTGGCCTTTCCCTCGGGCAACCCGTCGCGGGTTCGAATCCTCACAGTCGCGCGTTAATTTGTTTTTGCAGGTTTTGAGTTTTTTCGGCAACGAGGCCCTTTGTGTGATTAAATATAAGCCGAGGGGTTTTTCTGTAAAAGAAGATGCCACGTCAACCCCTGACAGGCGGGTCCTGCTGTCAGTTTCTCCGTTAATACGAGTTTATACGTCGTTTAGTCCGTTCCGCAACGCTGCGCCCCAAAGTTGATACTGACACGTGAAAATTACCAAACTTGATATCAATCTGCTTCCAATGCTCCAATTGTGGTACTTCTGCGCAATTAACTCATAGCGCTGTCGGGTAGACGAAGATTGGGTGGGGTAGTTCGGTTCGCTACCTGCCGGTGAGGAGTGGTAGGAAACACACACGGTGAGATGCAAGTGCCTTCGCGCAAGTACTGGTTTTGTCGCAAACCAACCTCTGAGTTGGATGGTTAGAAATACAGTGATATTTTCAGCTCATCGGGGTTTAAATTCTGATGCTCACGTTTGTTCTGCATTGTTTCAAGATTTTCGACAAACTCTTAGAGTTACTCGTAGAAATAGGATGCACGTGTGTGCGTTTATAAAGATGGATGTATGCACATATATGTATAAGCGAATGAAACACACAGGCTCGATGGCTCACGTCCACGGCCACCCGATCGGGATGATTACAATCGGTGGCGGCGGTGATACACGAGCGTGGCAATGTGCCGCGCCACATGCGGCAGCGCCTCGATTCGATCTGACGCCGCGAGCCCCGTCATGGTGTCGTGGATGAGTAGGTACCGGTGAAGTTCACCTGCTCCTGGCGGGGGGCAGACAGTGCGCGAGACCGTCGGTAAAGGCTAAGAAAAATTAAACGCTGCCTTGTTTAGTGGACGAAGATATTGCAGCGTGTTCGCTTGCTGCTGGTGTGGGAGTGTGACTATCAGCTATATTTCCTGGTTCCCGTTCGTCCGTCAATCCATGCCAATGTCATTGACATGATGCGTGCTCGTTCTTTTATTTCTGACCTAAAGGAAACGAAGATTACTTCCCCACAAAAAGAACGAAGATTACAGAAACTTTACAAGCTAGATAATCTCCGACGGCTTCCGTATCCATAAAAATAATCATCGTTTATACTAGGTAGTTGGGTGGAAAAAAAAACTCTCCAACAGTGTCAATAAAGTAAATAATTTATGAGATCCCGTAAATACAATCAAACTTCCTTCCCATCTACTGGAAGAATACCTTCCCCTAAACTTTGGCGGGAACGAATCGCTCAGAAATTTCAGGCCGCCGCCGCATCGCACCACCACTCGATGGGCCGCCGCCGCCATGCACCGCCCAGCCGGCCCACGGCCATGAAGCACGCCAGCCTGCCACAACCGCTGGTTCGCCGGGACCCCAAGCAGCCCCGCCACCACGACGCCTTTCTATGGTCCCCTCTGTCCCTAAGCAGTCCATCCGCCTCCCCACACCGGTGCCCTCCGTCTGGAGGAGCCCTTGCTCAATTTCGCCCCCAAGGTATTAGGCATATTTCTTTCCTTAAAATTTTGATGGCCCAAATTTTTTTTTGTTGACATTGTGTGTGCTCGTGTTGGACGTCATAGCTTGCATTACAGATATAACCTTGTTGAATTATTTTTGAGGACTCGTTATCGCACAAAGATGAAGAAATTGAGATGGTGATTGCTTTATATGCAGACGCGATGTCAAACAAGAAGCGAAGTAGGGAGGTTCGGTGCATGGGCATCTTGTAATCCATTGAAACAGGCAAGCCGGTCATGACAAGCTGATGGATGACTATTTTGAAGAGAATGGTGTATGGTCCAAGAACTTTTAGGAGAATGTTCCAAATGTCAATGGGTTTGTTCTTGTGCATTGCTCGTGAAATGGAAGACCATTTCTCGTACTTTGTGCAAAGAAGAAATGCAGCTGCTCAACAAGGTCACAATACTTTGAAGAAGGTTTCGGAGGCGATGTGCATGCTTGTATACAATTGTCCAATAGATTCTATTGATGATTGGAATGTAATGGCATACAACACTTGCATTAAGAGTTTGATTTTTTTTATGAAGTCCATCATTAAGCTATTCGGAGAAGAATATCTTTGTGATCCTAATGAAGAGGACAATGTAAGACATCTAGAGATTGGTGCATCAAAGGGCTTTTCTTGGTATGGTTGGAAGCATCAATTGCATGCGCTAGAAGTGGAAGAATTGTCCTATAACATTACATGGACAATTCAAATGGAAAGGTAAAATGCAACCATAATTCTAGAAGCTATGTCATCAAATGATCATTGCATTTGTCATTCATATTTTGTATAGTCAGGATCTAATAATGACCTGAATGTTTTTCAAAGATCTCATCTCTTTGCAAGAAGGCTTTTTGTTGGAGAGGCACCTCCGATGAGTTCAAATTTCAAACCAAATTTCATAAGTGTATTTTAAATTATAATCATATGTGTGTGTCAAATATAACAATGTTGGAATTATTATGGCCATATGATATATATGGATGTCTCACTATGCTTGTTTAATTGGAAATAAAAAAGATTTACGGGGTGATGTTTTACGGCACTGAGAAACACCTTACATGTCAACTTCCCCCAAATTTTACGGACATCCAGTTTTACGGGAAGTCTTTTACAAGAGTTGTTGGTGATGCTCTAATATCAAATTAGAATAAAAAACTGTACAAGGCACGGGTAATGAGTGTTGGGGAACGTAGTAATTTCAAAAAAATTCCTAAGCACACGCAAGATCATGGTGATGCATAACAACGAGAGGGGGAGTATATCTTCATACCCTTGAATATCGCTAAGCGGAAGTGTTTATCAACGCGGTTGATGTAGTCGTACACCTTCACGATCCGCCCCGATCAAGTACCGAACGTACGGCACCTCCGCGTTCAGCACACCTTCAGCTCGATGACGTCCTCGCTTTCTTGATCCAGCAAGACGGGCGAAGTAGTAGATGAGTTCCGGCAGCACGACGGCGTGGTGACGGTGTTGGTGAAGAACAATCTCCGCAGGGCTTCACCTAAGCACTACGGAAACTATGACGGAGGATAAAGTAGAGGGGACGGGGTTGCCGGCACATGGCTTGGTGT
The DNA here is from genome assembly GCF_018294505.1 of Triticum aestivum. Taxonomy (NCBI): domain Eukaryota; kingdom Viridiplantae; phylum Streptophyta; class Magnoliopsida; order Poales; family Poaceae; genus Triticum; species Triticum aestivum. The sequence continues at coordinate 118,479,275 of NC_057801.1, read as the reverse complement.
TTCTTGATGTGTCTTTGGTGCTAGCCCTGCCCCTCTATTTATATGTTGAGCCTTGGGGTCGAAACTTGGAGTAAAAGCCTCCACAAAGTCGGTTTCACCCAAAAGCCAAGAGTCCTTATCGGACTCCATGGCCAGATGCCAGGGTTCCCGGTGTCTGGACCCAGAAGCCAGGGACCCTAGCGTCTGGCCCCTGGACTCCGCAAAACTTCCTTTTGCGTGTTCTAAAAACCTTGTGGGCTTTCCCCTTTGGCCCAAATAAAGTGTTCTCGTACCCAAACATTTCGAGAAACATCCGGAACCCCTTATGGTGAATTCCGGAACCCTTACGGAGACCAAACACTATTATCCCATGTATCAAACTTTATCTCCGAACCATTCCGGAGTTCCTCGTCATGTCCGTGATCTTATCCGGGACTCCGAACCAACATACATAACTCATATAGTACTATATCGTCAACGAACGTTAAGCGTGCGGACCCTACGGGTTCGAGAACTATGTAGACATGACCGAGACACCTCTCTGGTCAATAACCAATAGCGGAACCTGGATGCCCATATTGGCTCCTACATATTCTACGAAGATCTTTATCGGTCGAACCGCATAACAACATACGTTGTTCCCTTTGTCATCGGTATGTTACTTGCCCGAGATTTGATCGTCGGTATCTCAATACCTAGTTCAATCTCGTTACCAGCAAGTCTCTTTACTCGTTCCGTAATGCATCGTCCCGCAACTAACTCATTAGTCACATTGCTTGCAAGGCTTATAGTGATGTGCATTACCGAGAGGGCCCGGCGATACCTCTTCGACAATCGGAGTGACAAATCCTAATCTCGATCTACGCCAACTCAACAAGTACCATCAGAGACACCTGTAGAGCACCTTTATAATCACCCAGTTACGTTGTGACGTTTGGTAGCACACAAAGTGTTCCTCCGGTATTCGAGAGTTGCATAATCTCATAGTCTGAGGAACTTGTATAAGTCATGAAGAAAGCAGTAGCAATGAAACTAACACGGTCATAATGCTAAGCTAATGGATGGGTCATGTCCATCACATCATTCTCCTAATTATGTGATCGCGTTCATCAAATGACAACACATGTCTATGGTTAGGAAACATAACCATCTTTGATTAACGAGCTAGTCAAGTAGAGGCATACTAGGGACTATAGGTTTTGTCTATGTATTCACACATGTACTAAGTTTCCGGTTAATACAATTCTAGCATGAATAATAAACATTTATCATGAATTAAGGAAATAAATAATAACTTTGTTATTGCCTCTAGGGCATATTTCCTTCAGTCTCCCACTTGCACTAGAGTCAATAATCTAGTTCACATCACCATGTGATTTAACACAAATATTCACATATGTATGTGATTAACACCCTAAGAGTACTAAGGTGTGATCATGTTTTGCTTGTGAGAGAAGTTTAGTTAACGGGTCTGTCACATTCAGAGCCGTATGTATTTTGCAAATATTCTATGTCTACAATGCTCTGCATGGAGCTACTCTAGCTAATCGGTCACACTTTCAATATGTATCCAGATTGAGACTTAGAGTCATCTAGATCGGTGTAAAAGATTGCATCGACGTAACTCTTTACGACGAACTCTTTATCGCCTCCATAATCGAGAAATATTTCCTTAGTCCTCACTAAGGATAATTTTGACCGCTTTCTAGTGATCTACTCTTAGATCACTACTGTACCCCCTTGCCAAATTCATGGTAAGGTGCACAATAGGTCTGGTACACAGCACAACATACTTTATAGAACCTATGACTGTGGCATAGGGAATGACTTTCATTCTCTTTCTATGTTCTGTCGTGGTCGGGCTTTGAGTCTTACTCAACTTTACACCTTGTAATACAGACAAGAACTCTTACTTTGCTTGATCCATTTTGAACTTCTTCAAAATTTTATCAAGGTATGTACTTTGTGAAAGTCCAATCAAGCGTCTTGATCTATCTCTATAGATCTTGATGCCCAATATATAAGCAGCTTCACCGAGGTCTTTCATTGAAAAAATCTTATTCAAATATCCTTTTATGCTATCCAGAAATTCTATATCATTTCCAATCAACAATATGTCATCCACGTGTAATATTAGAAATGCTACAGAGCTCCCACTCACTTTCTTGTAAATACAGACTTCTCCACAAGTCTGTATAAAACCATATGCTTTGATCACACTATCAAAACATTTATTCCAAATCCGAGATGCTTGCACCAGTCCATAGATGGATTGCTGGAGTTTGCACACTTTGTTAGCATCTTTTGAATCGATAAAATCTTCAGGTTGCATCATATACAACTCTTCTTCCAAAAATCCATTCAATAATGCAGTGTTTACATCCATTTGCCAAATTTCATAATCATAAAATGCAGCAATTGCTAACATGATTCGGACGGACTTCAGCATCGCTACAGGTGAGAAAGTCTCATCGTAGTCAACTCCTTGAACTTGTCGAAAACCTTTCGCAACAAGTCGAGCTTTGTAGATAGTAACATTACCGTCAGCGTCAGTCTTCTTCTTGAAGATCCATTTATTCTCGATGGCTTGCCGATCATCGGGCAAGTCAACCAAAGTCCATACTTTGTTCTCATACATGGATCCTATCTCAGATTTCATGGCCTCAAGCCATTTCACGGAATCTGGGCTCATCATCGCTTCCTCATAGTTCGTAGGTTCGTCATGGTCAAGTAACATGACCTCCAGAATAGGATTACCGTACCACTCTGGTGGGGATCTTACTCCGGTTGACCTACGAGGTTCGGTAGTAACTTGATCTGAAGTTTCATGATCAATATCATTAGCTTCCTCACTAACTGGCGTAGGCGTCACAGGAACCGGTTTCTGTGATGAACTACTTTCCAATAAGGGAGCATGTATAGTTACTTCATCAAGTTCTACTTTCCTCCCACTCACTTCTTTCGAGAGAAACTCCTTCTCTAGAAAGGATCCAAATTTAGCAACAAATGTCTTGCCTTCGTATCTGTGATAGAAGGTGTACCCAACAGTCTCCTTTGGGTATCCTATGAAGACACATTTCTCCGATTTGGGTTCGAGCTTATCAGGTTGAAGTTTTTTCACATAAGCATCGCAGCCCCAAACTTTAAGAAACAACAACTTTGGTTTCTTGCCAAACCACAGTTCATAAGGCGTTGTCTTAACGGATTTTGATGGTGCCCTATTTAACGTGAATGCAGTCGTCTCTAAAGCATAACCCCAAAACGATAGCGGTAAACAAGTAAGAGACATCATAGACCGCACCATATCTAGTAAAGTACGATTACGACGTTCGGGCACACTATTACGCTGTAGTGTTCCGGGTGGCGTGAGTTGCGAAACTATTCCGCATTGTTTCAAATGAAGACCAAACTCATAACTCAAATATTCTCCTCCATGACCAGATCGTAGAAACTTTATTTTCTTGTTATGATGATTTTCTACTTCACTCTGAAATTCTTTGAACTTTTAAAATGTTTCAGACTTATGTTTCATTAAGTAGATATACCCATATCTGCTCAAATCATCTGTGAAGGTGATAAAATAACGATACTTGCCGCGAGCCTCAACATTCATCGGACCATATACATCAGTATGTATGATCTCCAACAAATCTGTTGCTCGCTCCATTGTTTCAGAGAACGGCGTTTTAGTCATCTTGCCCATGAGGCATGGTTCGCAGGTACCAAGTGATTCATAATCAAGTGATTTCAAAAGTCCATCAGTATGGAGTTTCTTCATGCGCTTTACACCAATATGACCTAAACGGCAGTGCCACAAATAAGTTGCACTATCATTATCAACTTTGCATCTTTTGGTTTCAATATTATGAATATGTGTATCACTACTATCGAGATTT
>NC_057801.1:118471534-118475390 GCF_018294505.1 Triticum aestivum | reverse complement strand
TACTATATCGTCAACGAACGTTAAGCGTGCGGACCCTACGGGTTCGAGAACTATGTAGACATGACCGAGACACCTCTCTGGTCAATAACCAATAGCGGAACCTGGATGCCCATATTGGCTCCTACATATTCTACGAAGATCTTTATCGGTCGAACCGCATAACAACATACGTTGTTCCCTTTGTCATCGGTATGTTACTTGCCCGAGATTTGATCGTCGGTATCTCAATACCTAGTTCAATCTCGTTACCAGCAAGTCTCTTTACTCGTTCCGTAATGCATCGTCCCGCAACTAACTCATTAGTCACATTGCTTGCAAGGCTTATAGTGATGTGCATTACCGAGAGGGCCCGGCGATACCTCTTCGACAATCGGAGTGACAAATCCTAATCTCGATCTACGCCAACTCAACAAGTACCATCAGAGACACCTGTAGAGCACCTTTATAATCACCCAGTTACGTTGTGACGTTTGGTAGCACACAAAGTGTTCCTCCGGTATTCGAGAGTTGCATAATCTCATAGTCTGAGGAACTTGTATAAGTCATGAAGAAAGCAGTAGCAATGAAACTAACACGGTCATAATGCTAAGCTAATGGATGGGTCATGTCCATCACATCATTCTCCTAATTATGTGATCGCGTTCATCAAATGACAACACATGTCTATGGTTAGGAAACATAACCATCTTTGATTAACGAGCTAGTCAAGTAGAGGCATACTAGGGACTATAGGTTTTGTCTATGTATTCACACATGTACTAAGTTTCCGGTTAATACAATTCTAGCATGAATAATAAACATTTATCATGAATTAAGGAAATAAATAATAACTTTGTTATTGCCTCTAGGGCATATTTCCTTCAGTCTCCCACTTGCACTAGAGTCAATAATCTAGTTCACATCACCATGTGATTTAACACAAATATTCACATATGTATGTGATTAACACCCTAAGAGTACTAAGGTGTGATCATGTTTTGCTTGTGAGAGAAGTTTAGTCAACGGGTCTGTCACATTCAGAGCCGTATGTATTTTGCAAATATTCTATGTCTACAATGCTCTGCATGGAGCTACTCTAGCTAATCGCTCACACTTTCAATATGTATCCAGATTGAGACTTAGAGTCATCTAGATCGGTGTAAAAGATTGCATCGACGTAACTCTTTACGACGAACTCTTTATCGCCTCCATAATCGAGAAATATTTCCTTAGTCCTCACTAAGGATAATTTTGACCGCTTTCTAGTGATCTACTCTTAGATCACTACTGTACCCCCTTGCCAAATTCATGGTAAGGTGCACAATAGGTCTGGTACACAGCACAACATACTTTATAGAACCTATGACTGTGGCATAGGGAATGACTTTCATTCTCTTTCTATGTTCTGTCGTGGTCGGGCTTTGAGTCTTACTCAACTTTACACCTTGTAATACAGACAAGAACTCTTACTTTGCTTGATCCATTTTGAACTTCTTCAAAATTTTATCAAGGTATGTACTTTGTGAAAGTCCAATCAAGCGTCTTGATCTATCTCTATAGATCTTGATGCCCAATATATAAGCAGCTTCACCGAGGTCTTTCATTGAAAAAATCTTATTCAAATATCCTTTTATGCTATCCAGAAATTCTATATCATTTCCAATCAACAATATGTCATCCACGTGTAATATTAGAAATGCTACAGAGCTCCCACTCACTTTCTTGTAAATACAGACTTCTCCACAAGTCTGTATAAAACCATATGCTTTGATCACACTATCAAAACATTTATTCCAAATCCGAGATGCTTGCACCAGTCCATAGATGGATTGCTGGAGTTTGCACACTTTGTTAGCATCTTTTGAATCGATAAAATCTTCAGGTTGCATCATATACAACTCTTCTTCCAAAAATCCATTCAAGAATGCAGTGTTTACATCCATTTGCCAAATTTCATAATCATAAAATGCAGCAATTGCTAACATGATTCGGACGGACTTAAGCATCGCTACAGGTGAGAAAGTCTCATCGTAGTCAACTCCTTGAACTTGTCGAAAACCTTTCGCAACAAGTCGAGCTTTGTAGATAGTAACATTACCGTCAGCGTCAGTCTTCTTCTTGAAGATCCATTTATTCTCGATGGCTTGCCGATCATCGGGAAAGTCAACCAAAGTCCATACTTTGTTCTCATACATGGATCCTATCTCAGATTTCATGGCCTCAAGCCATTTCACGGAATCTGGGCTCATCATCGCTTCCTCATAGTTCGTAGGTTCGTCATGGTCAAGTAACATGACCTCCAGAATAGGATTACCGTACCACTCTGGTGGGGATCTTACTCCGGTTGACCTACGAGGTTCGGTAGTAACTTGATCTGAAGTTTCATGATCAATATCATTAGCTTCCTCACTAACTGGCGTAGGCGTCACAGGAACCGGTTTCTGTGATGAACTACTTTCCAATAAGGGAGCATGTATAGTTACTTCATCAAGTTCTACTTTCCTCCCACTCACTTCTTTCGAGAGAAACTCCTTCTCTAGAAAGGATCCAAATTTAGCAACAAATGTCTTGCCTTCGTATCTGTGATAGAAGGTGTACCCAACAGTCTCCTTTGGGTATCCTATGAAGACACATTTCTCCGATTTGGGTTCGAGCTTATCAGGTTGAAGTTTTTTCACATAAGCATCGCAGCCCCAAACTTTAAGAAACAACAACTTTGGTTTCTTGCCAAACCACAGTTCATAAGGCGTTGTCTTAACGGATTTTGATGGTGCCCTATTTAACGTGAATGCAGTCGTCTCTAAAGCATAACCCCAAAACGATAGCGGTAAACAAGTAAGAGACATCATAGACCGCACCATATCTAGTAAAGTACGATTACGACGTTCGGGCACACTATTACGCTGTAGTGTTCCGGGTGGCGTGAGTTGCGAAACTATTCCGCATTGTTTCAAATGAAGACCAAACTCATAACTCAAATATTCTCCTCCATGACCAGATCGTAGAAACTTTATTTTCTTGTTATGATGATTTTCTACTTCACTCTGAAATTCTTTGAACTTTTAAAATGTTTCAGACTTATGTTTCATTAAGTAGATATACCCATATCTGCTCAAATCATCTGTGAAGGTGATAAAATAACGATACTTGCCGCGAGCCTCAACATTCATCGGACCATATACATCAGTATGTATGATCTCCAACAAATCTGTTGCTCGCTCCATTGTTTCAGAGAACGGCGTTTTAGTCATCTTGCCCATGAGGCATGGTTCGCAGGTACCAAGTGATTCATAATCAAGTGATTTCAAAAGTCCATCAGTATGGAGTTTCTTCATGCGCTTTACACCAATATGACCTAAACGGCAGTGCCACAAATAAGTTGCACTATCATTATCAACTTTGCATCTTTTGGTTTCAATATTATGAATATGTGTATCACTACTATCGAGATTTGATATGAATAGACCACTCTTCAAGGGTGCATGACCATAAAAGATATTACTCATATAAATAGAACAACCATTATTCTCTGATTTAAATGAATAACCGTCTCGCATCAAACAAGATCCAGATATAATGTTCATGCTCAACGTTGGCACCAAATAACAATTATTGAGGTCTAAAACTAATCCCGAAGGTAGATGTAGAGGTAGCGCGCCGACCGCGATCACATCGACTTTGGAACCATTTCCCACGCGCATCGTCACCTCGTCCTTAGCCAATCTTCGCTTAATCCATAGTCCCTGTTTCGAGTTGCAAATATTAGCAACAGAACCAGTATCAAATACCCAGGTGCTACTGCGAGCATTAGTAAGGTACACATCAATAACATGTATATCACATATACCTTTGTTCACCTTGCCATCCTTCTTATCCA
>NC_057801.1:118463878-118471524 GCF_018294505.1 Triticum aestivum | reverse complement strand
AAGTCAACCAAAGTCCATACTTTGTTCTCATACATGGATCCTATCTCAGATTTCATGGCCTCAAGCCATTTCACGGAATCTGGGCTCATCATCGCTTCCTCATAGTTCGTAGGTTCGTCATGGTCAAGTAACATGACCTCCAGAATAGGATTACCGTACCACTCTGGTGGGGATCTTACTCCGGTTGACCTACGAGGTTCGGTAGTAACTTGATCTGAAGTTTCATGATCAATATCATTAGCTTCCTCACTAACTGGCGTAGGCGTCACAGGAACCGGTTTCTGTGATGAACTACTTTCCAATAAGGGAGCATGTATAGTTACTTCATCAAGTTCTACTTTCCTCCCACTCACTTCTTTCGAGAGAAACTCCTTCTCTAGAAAGGATCCAAATTTAGCAACAAATGTCTTGCCTTCGTATCTGTGATAGAAGGTGTACCCAACAGTCTCCTTTGGGTATCCTATGAAGACACATTTCTCCGATTTGGGTTCGAGCTTATCAGGTTGAAGTTTTTTCACATAAGCATCGCAGCCCCAAACTTTAAGAAACAACAACTTTGGTTTCTTGCCAAACCACAGTTCATAAGGCGTTGTCTTAACGGATTTTGATGGTGCCCTATTTAACGTGAATGCAGTCGTCTCTAAAGCATAACCCCAAAACGATAGCGGTAAACAAGTAAGAGACATCATAGACCGCACCATATCTAGTAAAGTACGATTACGACGTTCGGGCACACTATTACGCTGTAGTGTTCCGGGTGGCGTGAGTTGCGAAACTATTCCGCATTGTTTCAAATGAAGACCAAACTCATAACTCAAATATTCTCCTCCATGACCAGATCGTAGAAACTTTATTTTCTTGTTATGATGATTTTCTACTTCACTCTGAAATTCTTTGAACTTTTAAAATGTTTCAGACTTATGTTTCATTAAGTAGATATACCCATATCTGCTCAAATCATCTGTGAAGGTGATAAAATAACGATACTTGCCGCGAGCCTCAACATTCATCGGACCATATACATCAGTATGTATGATCTCCAACAAATCTGTTGCTCGCTCCATTGTTTCAGAGAACGGCGTTTTAGTCATCTTGCCCATGAGGCATGGTTCGCAGGTACCAAGTGATTCATAATCAAGTGATTTCAAAAGTCCATCAGTATGGAGTTTCTTCATGCGCTTTACACCAATATGACCTAAACGGCAGTGCCACAAATAAGTTGCACTATCATTATCAACTTTGCATCTTTTGGTTTCAATATTATGAATATGTGTATCACTACTATCGAGATTTAATATGAATAGACCACTCTTCAAGGGTGCATGACCATAAAAGATATTACTCATATAAATAGAACAACCATTATTCTCTGATTTAAATGAATAACCGTCTCGCATCAAACAAGATCCAGATATAATGTTCATGCTCAACGTTGGCACCAAATAACAATTATTGAGGTCTAAAACTAATCCCGAAGGTAGATGTAGAGGTAGCGCGCCGACCGCGATCACATCGACTTTGGAACCATTTCCCACGCGCATCGTCACCTCGTCCTTAGCCAATCTTCGCTTAATCCATAGTCCCTGTTTCGAGTTGCAAATATTAGCAACAGAACCAGTATCAAATACCCAGGTGCTACTGCGAGCATTAGTAAGGTACACATCAATAACATGTATATCACATATACCTTTGTTCACCTTGCCATCCTTCTTATCCACCAAATACTTGGGGCAGTTCCGCTTCCAGTGACCAGTCCCTTTGCAGTAGAAGCACTCAGTCTCAGGCTTAGGTCCAGACTTGGGTTTCTTCTCCTGAGCAGCAACTTGTTTGTTGTTCTTCTTGAAGTTCCCCTTCTTCTTCCCTTTACCCTTTTTCTTGAAATTGGTGGTCTTGTTTGTTGTTCTTCTTGAAGTGACCAGTCCCTTTGCAGTAGAAGCACTCAGTCTCAGGCTTAGGTCCAGACTTGGGTTTCTTCTCCTGAGCAGCAACTTGTTTGTTGTTCTTCTTGAAGTTCCCCTTCTTCTTCCCTTTACCCCTTTTCTTGAAACTGGTGGTCTTGCTAACCATCAACACTTGATGCTCCTTTTTGATTTCTACCTCCGCAGCCTTTAGCATCGCGAAGAGCTCGGAAATTGTCTTGTTCATCCCTTGCATATTATAGTTCATCACGAAGCTCTTGTAGCTTGGTGGCAGTGATTGAAGAATTCTGTAAATAACACTATCATCAGGAAGATTAACTCCCAGTTGAATCAAGTGATTATTATATCCAGACATTTTGAGTATATGTTCACTGACAGAACTATTCTCCTTCATCTTGCAGCTATAGAACTTATTGGAGACTTCATATCTCTCAATCCGGGCATTTGCTTGAAATATTAACTTCAACTCCTGGAACATCTCATATGCTCCATGACGTTCAAAACGTCGTTGAAGTCCCGGTTCTAAGCCGTAAAGCATGGCACACTGAACTATCAAGTAGTCATCAGCTTTGCTCTGCCAGACGTTCACAACGTCTGCAGTTGCATCTGCAGCAGGCCTGGCACCCAGCGGTGCTTCCAGGACGTAATTCTTCTGTGCAGCAATGAGGATAATCCTCAAGTTACAGACCCTGTCCGTGTAATTTCTACCATTATATTTCAACTTAGCTTTCTCAAGGAACACATTAAAATTCAACGAAACAACAGCACGGGCCATCTATCTACAACAACATAGACAAGCAAAAATACTATCAGGTACTAAGTTCATGATAAATTAAAGTTCAATTAATCATATTACTTAAGAACTCCCACTTAGATAGACATCCCTCTAATCATCTAAGTGATCACGTGATCCAAATCAACTAAACCATGTCCGGTCATCATGTGAGATGGAGTAGTTTTCAATGGTGAACATCACTATGTTGATCATATCTACTATATGATTCACGCTCGACCTTTTGGTCTCAGTGTTCCGAGGCCATATCTGCATATGCTAGGCTCGTCAAGTTTAACCTGAGTATTCTGCATTTGCAAAACTTTCTTACACCCGTTGTATTTGAACGTAGAGCTTATCACACCCGATCATCACGTGGTGTCTCGGCACGAAGAACTTTCGCAACGGTGCATACTCAGGGAGAACACTTATACCTTGAAATTTAGTGAGAGATCATCTTATAATGCTACCGTCGATCTAAGCAAAATAAGGTGCATAAAAGATAAACATCCCATGCAATCAATATAAGTGATATGATATGGCCATCATCATCTTGTGCCTTTGATCTCCATCTCCAAAGCACCGTCATGATCACCAACGTCACCCGCGCGACACCTTGATCTCCATCGTAGCATCGTTGTCGTCTCGCCAACTATTGCTTCTACGACTATCGCTACCGCTTAGTGATAAAGTAAATCAATTACATGGCGATTACATTTCATACAATAAAGTGACAACCATATGGCTCCTACCAGTTGCCGATAACTTTGTTACAAAACATGATCATCTCATACAATAAAATTTAGCATCATGTCTTGACCATATCACATCACAACATGCCCTGCAAAAACAAGTTAGACGTCCTCTACTTTCTTGTTGTAAGTTTTACGTGGCTGCTACGGGCTGAGCAAGAACCGTTCTTACCTACGCATCAAAACCACAACGATATTTCATCAAGTTAGTGTTGTTTTAACCTTCAACCAGGACCAGGCGTAGCCACACTCGGTTCAACTAAAGTTGGAGAAACTGACACCCGCTAGCCACCTATGTGCAAAGCACGTCGGTAGAACCAGTCTCGCGTAAGCGTACGCGTAACGTCGGTCCGAGCCGCTTCATCCAACAATACCGTCGAACCAAAGTATGACATGCTGGTAAGCAGTATCACTTGTATCGCCCACAACTCACTTGTGTTCTACTCGTGCATATAACATCTATGCATAAACCTGGCTCGGATGCCACTGTTGGGGAACGTAGTAATTTCAAAAAAAATCCTACGCACATGCAAGATCATGGTGATGCATAGCAACGAGAGGGGGAGTATATCTTCATACCCTTGAAGATCGCAAAGCGGAAGCGTTTATCAACGCGGTTGATGTAGTCGTACACCTTCACGATCCACCCCAATCAAGTACCGAACGTACGACACCTCCGCGTTGAGCACACGTTCAGCTCGCTGACGTCCTCACCTTCTTGATCCAGCAAGATGGGCTAAGTAGTAGATGAGTTCCGGCAGTACGACGTCACGGTGATGGTGTTGGTGAAGAACAATCTCCGCAGGGCTTCCCCTAAGCACTACGAAAACTATGACGGAGGATAAACTTGAGGGGACGGGGTTGCCGGCATACGGCTTGGTGTTTCTTGATGTGTCTTTGGTGCTAGCCCTGCCCCTCTATTTATATGTTGAGCCTTGGGGTCTAAACTTGGAGTAAAAGCCTCCACAAAGTCGGTTTCACCCGAAAGGCAAGAGTCCTTATCGGACTCCAGGGCCAGACGCTAGGGTTCCCGGCGTCTAGACCCAGACGCCAGGGACCCTAGCGTCTGGCCCCTGGACTCCGCAAAACTTCCTTTCGCGCTTCCAAAAACCTTGTGGGCTTTCCCCTTTGGCCCAAATAAAGTGTTCTCGTACCCAAACATTTCGGGAAACATCCGGAACCCCTTCCGGTGAATTCCGGAACCCTTCTGGAGACCAAACACTATTATCCCATATATCAAACCTTATCTCCAGACCATTCCGGAGTTCCTCGTCATGTCTGTGATCTTATCCGGGACTCCGAACAACATTCGGTTACCAACATACATAACTCATATAGTACTATATCATCAACGAACGTTAAGCGTGCGGACCCTACAGGTTCGAGAACTATGTAGACATGACCGAGACACCTCTCTGGTCAATAACCAATAGCGGAACCTGGATGCCCATATTGGCTCCTACATATTCTACGAAGATCTTTATCGGTCGAACCGCATAACAACATATGTTGTTCCCTTTGTCATTGGTATGTTACTTGCGCGAGATTCGATCGTCGGTATCTCAATACCTAGTTCAATCTCATTACTAGCAAGTCTCTTTACTCGTTTCATAATGCATCATCCCGCAACTAACTCATTAGTCACAATGCTTGCAAGTCTTATAGTGATGTGCATTACCGAGAGGGCCTAGAGATACCTCTCCGACAATCAGAGTGACAAATCCTAATCTCGATCTATGCCAACTCAACAAGTACCATCGGAGACACCTGTAGAGCACCTTTATAATCACCCAGTTACGTTGTGACATTTGGTAGCACACAAAGTGTTCCTCCGGTATTCGGGAGTTGCATAATCTTATAGTCTGAGGAACTTGTATAAGTCATGAAGAAAGCAGTAGCAATGAAACTAACACGATCATAATGCTAAGCTAACGGATGGGTCATGTCCATCACATCATTCTCCTAATGATGTGATCCCGTTCATCAAATGACAACACATGTCTATGGTTAGGAATAACCATCTTTGATTACCGAGCTAGTCAAGTAGAGGCATACTAGGGACTGTAGGTTTTGTCTATGTATTCACACATGTACTAAGTTTCTGGTTAATACAATTCTAGCATGAATAATAAACATTTATCATGAATTAAGGAAATAAATAATAACTTTATTATTGCCTCTAGGGCATATTTCCTTCAACGAGAGGAGAACATCACACCCCAATCTTGGAGAAGAGTTTTCAAGCAACATTTGAGCATTTGCGTAACAAAACAAAAGGGACGTGCCTACATGTCCTAAAGTCAAACTATGCAAAGGGACGTGTCATCCCACATGCATTGGATTATATTGCAACTATTGACATGTGAATGCAACGAGGGAGCCCCCATCCACAATTGATGGACATATAAAAAAATCATGCTCAACAGTCTTCGATGGGTGCACGACAGGATAACATCTAAAGTGGCAACCCCTGCTGGTAGTAACACTGATTGGTGAAAACCCTAAACATCTGAACTTTATGAATTCAAGAGAACCAAATCCAACAAAAAGAGCGAGATTTGAGAGGTGACATTGAAGAGGAATATCCTAAAGAAGCGGAAGCATAAACAATAGCTATATTACAGTTTGGTCTAGTTGAGTGAGGAATAAGAGTGGGGGAAAACGAGGCCTAGTCTCCTAAAGGCACAAATCTATCAAAAAGGGAAATGGGGGAGCCAAAACCTATCAAGACTCTTGTGACTGCTCAAAATCAGAGGCACGCAAGGAAATCCTTCCAAGCTACATTTTCCAAATGGTGAAATTCCCTAAGGTCATGGTCGCTATGCCAACCATAAGCATAAGTGGACCTAAACTAGAACTCCCACGGAACAAGTTAGGGTTATTAACTTTTGGTAGGAGGTTTTAGATGAATGTGATGTTATGTGACCTAAGGCATCATAACCAAACGCCTCCTTTGCTGAGAGGAGTAGAAACGTCTCCCGAGCAACTTTGCATTGAAACTCGAGCACATGATCCTCAGCGTTTAAATGAAAGCATGACAATTTTGACAAATTTTATCAATGTACTAAATAATGCCCATAGGAAAGGAAACAACACTCACAACCCTCAAAAGGGTTGATAAGAATAGCCTATCTCCAAAGGAAACCAACTTATCATGCCTACTGACAAGGCGCTTACAACCTTTGCCTATGAGAGGATGAAAAGCGAAAGTTGAAACTTATGGCTGGAGAGGGAGATCACGATAAGTTTAAAGGAAGGAGGGAACATTATAACCCAAAATGGGGGTGTTGAAGGAAATATGCCCTAGAGGCAATAATAAAGTTATTATTTATTTCCTCATATCATGATAAATGTTTATTATTCATGCTAGAATTGTATTAACCGGAAACATTATACATGTGTGAATACATATACCAACATAACGTCACTAGTATGCCTCTACTTGACTAGCTCATTAATCAAAGATGGTTATGTTTCCTAACCATAGACATGTGTTGTCATTTGATTAATGGGATCACATCATTAGTAGAATGATGTGATTGACATGACTCATTCCGTTAGCCTAGCACTTGATCGTTTAGTATGTTGCTATTGCTTTCTTCATGACTTATACATGTTCCTGTAACTATGAGATTATGAAACTCCCGTTTACCGGAGGAACACTTTGGGTGCTACCAAACGTCACAACGTAACTGGGTGATTATAAAGGAGTACTACAGGTGTCTCCGAAGGTACATGTTGGGTTGGCGTATTTCGAGATTAGGTTTTGTCACTCCGATTGTCGGAGAGGTATCTCTGGGCCCTCTCGGTAATGCACATCACTATAAGCCTTGCAAGCAATGTAGCTAATGAGTTAGTTGCGGGATGATGTATTACGGAACGAGTAAAGAGACTTGCCGGTAACAAGATTGAACTAGGTATTGGATACCGACGATCGAATCTCGGGCAAGTAACATACCGATGACAAAGGGAACAACGTATGTTGTTATGCGGTTTGACCGATAAAGATCTTCGTAGAATATGTAGGAGCCAATATGAGCATCCAGGTTCCGCTATTGGTTATTGACCGAGAATAGTTCTAGGTCATGTCTACATAGTTCTCGAACCCGTAGGGTCCGCACGCTTAAGGTTTCGATGACAGTTATATTATGAGTTTATGAGTTTTGATGTACCGAAGGAGTTCGGAGTCCCGGATGAGATCGG
>NC_057801.1:118399707-118415226 GCF_018294505.1 Triticum aestivum | reverse complement strand
ATGCAGTTTGCTTCAACTTGGGCGTCGCCCGTAGAGATTCAAGGGCGATCTCGATGGGGGACTCAACAAGGCAGGGCAGCTAGAGTTTTTTTTTTACAGGGATATTCTTTTTCATCGCCGTCGAATTTTCCTGACAGAAATGAGTCTGCGCCCTCTTGTGACATCTGGGTTAATTAATCGGCAGGTTGCAGCAGCTTTGACTTGAACGGAATAGCATATTGATTCCTCTCTCCGTCACTCCATGTGTTTCAAGAGTGAGGCTGTGAGGGATTCGTGCTGCCCGTGCCGGTTTTCCTCCCTCACCGCGTAAGGTGCCGAGTTGGTGCTGACTGGACGATGTGTGTGCGAGGCGATCGTTCAACAGTCGTCGCCATGTCTTCCTCGTGCTGCGCCGATGGCGCCCCACTTTAGCAGTAGTTTTTTCTTTGCGGAATCGCTTTTGTAGTAGGTTGGATCAACTATCTGGTTACACCAATTCACATGTTTGATTTGATCGTTTCAAGAAAAAGGGAATCACTTCAAGGGGTAGTTTATATATTTTTGGTTTTACTAAACCTTAGGCGCCTGAAAATCTTTGATGCGTCGATTTCTAATGGGTGCCTCTATGTGTCGCATTAAGCGAGACCTATGGAACCATCGCTGAAGGCCGGCGCGACATGGCCCGGCCCAGACGCCCGGGATGACACAGCCATTTTTTTTGTTTTTTTTTGTTTTCTGTTTTAGTTTTTTGCATTACTTTTTACTTTAATTTATAATTTAAAATATTCAAATATATTACAAAAAATATTTGCTAAATGTTGACACGGCATCTTTTTTTTTGCATCGAGTTGACACGGCATCTGAAAAATGTTAAATACATAGAGAAATGTTTATCATGTATACCAAAATTGTATACAAAGAACATTTCAATCAAGTATTTAAAACATTTCAATCAAGTATTTGGAAATTTTTAATCAAGCATTTGAAAATGTTAAATGTGCATAATTTTTTTTACCATGTATTAAAAATGATGGAAAAATTGACCATGTATATAAAAATGTTAATCAAGCATTTGAAAAGTGTTAAATGTGAATAGAAAAAATGTTGGACATGTATTAAAAAATGATGAAAACATTGATCATGTATATAAAAGTGTTAATCAAGCTTTTAAAAAAATGTTCAACAAGTATTTCAAATACCTTAATCAAGCATTTGGAAAATGTTACATGTGTATAAAAAAGTTGACCATGTATTGAATAAATGAAGAAACACTTTAACCGTGTATATAAAAATGGCGATCAAGAATATATTTTTTTGAGCATCAGTACAGACACAAGCGCTCATATACACGCGCATACACTCACCCCTATGAACGCACACACGCACACCCTACCCCTATGAGCACCTCCGAGAGACTGAGCCGGCATATCATCTTGAGACTTACGAAGCCACCGTAGGCGCCTCGTCGTCGACGGGAACGTCTCCTCCCACTGAAAGTGCATCGCCGAAAATCCTGAAATAAATCCAGAAATAATGCGAGCACCAGGATTTGAACCCTGGTGGGTTGGGGATACCACTGTCCACCTAACCAACTCAACCAAAGGTTGATTCGCGGCGATCAAGAATTTGGAAAATCTTAAATGTGTATACAACAAATGTTGACCATGTATTAAAAAATTATACGAAAAATTGATGATGTATATAAAAATGTTTATCAAGCATTTGTAAAAAATATTGAACCCGTATTTGAAAAATTTTAATCAAGCATTTGGAAAATATTAAGTATGTATAAAAAATGTTGCCAGTGTAGTAAAAATGTTAACATTTTATTTGAAAAGAATTAATAAAGTACTAAACGTGTTTAAAATGTATAGAAAAATTGTTGATCATGTATTAAAAAATGTTAATCTTCTATTTGAAAATTTTAGTCAATGATATAAAAAATGTTTACAAAAACATTGTTGACCTTGTATTAAAAAAATGTTAAATTTTTATTGTAAAAATGTTAAACATGTATTAGAAAAATATTCTTCACATATACGAAAAATGTAGAATGAAAATCTTTAATGCGTCGATTTCTAATGGGCGCCTCTATGTCTCGCATTAAGCGAGACCGATGGAAACCTCGCTCAAGCAGAAGAGCGAGATGGGCCGGCTAAAACGCGCCGGGATGCCACAGCCCTGTTTTTTTGTTCTTTTTTTACTTCTTCTGTTTTTATTTTTTGCATTATTTCCTACTTTTACTTATACCTTAAAATATTATAAATATAAAAAGACATTCAAAAAGGGTATAAATGTATTTAAAAAATGTGGACCAAGCATTTGAAAAGTGTTAAATGCGTATAGAAAAAATGTTTATCACGCATACAAAAAGTGTATACAAGAAAACTATGTGTATCAAAAATTTGATCATGTATTTAAAACATTTCAATCAAGCATTTGAAAAAACAATTGAGCACGTATTTGAAAAATGTTAATCAAGCATTTGAGAAATGTTAAGTGTGTATAGAAAAAATGTTGACCATGTATTAAAAAACTATGATTTTTTTGTCAAGCATATAAAAATGTTATTCAAGCATTTTAAAATATGTTGATCAAGTATTTCAAATAAGTTAATCAAACATTTGGAAAATGTTACATGTGTATAGAAAAATGTTGACCATATATTAACGAAATGATGAAAAAATTGATCGCATATATAAAAATTTTAATCAAGCATTTGGAAAATGTTAAATGTGTATATTAATTTTTTGGACTATTTATTTAAAAATTATGCAAAACAAATGATCATGTATATAAAAATGTTAATCGACCATTTGGATAAATGTTTAACCATTATTTGAAAAAAAATTAGTCTACCATTTTGAATATATTAATGTGCATAAAAAGCATTGTCAGTGTATAAAAATCGTTAATATTTTATTTGAAAATTGTTAATCAAGTACTAAAAAAGTTTAAAATGTATAGAAAAAATGTTGACCATGTATTAAAAAATGTTAAACTTATATTTGAAAAATGTTAATCAATGATTTGAAAAAATGTGTACAAAAAAATTGTTGATCATGTATTCAAGAAAATGTTAAATTTGCATTGTCAAAATGTTAAACAAGTATTAGAAAAATGTTCTTGACATATACAAAAAATGTAGAATGAAAACCAAAGAAACAAACAAAACCAAAAAAAGAAGGAAACCCGATAAAAACAATTAAAGTGACAAAGAAAAATGAAAAAAACAAGAAAATGGAGAAGAAAAAACAAAAGAAAAATAAAAAGCAGAAAACTGAATAACAAAGAAGAAAGAAAATAAAGAAAGAGACGAAGAAAACCTGTGAAAAAATAAAGACAAAACATAAACAAAAAACCCGGGGAAAACCAATGCGAAATCGTCTCTTTTACCCTCGACTAGGTCGTACCCTAGTAGTTTTCATGAAGCTGAAGTTGGCTTAGTTGCTAGAGAGTTGCCTCTCAGCTAGGAGACCCGATTCAAATCCTGATTTCGCCCATTTTTCTTCGCTCTTTCTTTTAAACTGCGCTAACATGCCGGCCCAATAGCTACAGCGCGTGGGCATTCGCTTCAGCGTGATGGAAGTAGCAGGCGCGTCAAGCGATATAGTCGTCGTGATTTCTAAATCTAAGACCGGGCACAAGACAAGGAGGACGCGGGCTCCACGGTGAGTGTGCTCCATGAACGAGGCTGGATGGCGGGAGCAGTGGTGGAGCTTGGGCCAAAATTTGGGGGGTGTGGGGCAAAGGCAAACACTATGGACTGATTTTTAGTGGACAAATAGGTCACTAATAAGGTATATACATATGTTTTCTATGAGCTAGGGGGCCATGGCCTGGGTTGCCCCCCATGAAGCTCCAACTCCAGCACTAGGCGGAGTGAGTCAGAGGATTGCATGTTCAGATCAATTATTGTGGGTTCATCGACGACGCTGGAGAACGGGGAGTTTAGAGGGATGGTGGTGGGCATCTGTTCGAGGGAGAGAATAATGTGGTAGGATCACCAGCCGCAGAAGGTGAGAGCGGGTGATTAGGCCGGCGACATTGCCAGCAACGATGGGTAGAGATCGTTTACACTGGAGGAAGAATAAGAACAGTGTGCTGCTGGATGGTTGCTATATGATAACCTAACGATACAGAAAATCGACTGGCACTAGAAATATTTACAACCGCCTAAGCAATATGCAGTGCATATTTTTTGTAAAAATGCAAAATTAGTACATAACTATTACTGAGTTAATTTTTAGATTGTCCTGCTGTGCGGGACAGTGCTATTGTTTTCGGGCTATGAGTTTAAGATTGTCTTTAGATTCTCTAAGTTGTGATTGCCATTTTTTAAAATAAAAACATGCTGAATTTAAGTAAATTAATCTGCCGCCCAATGGCTATTAGGCCCATTATTGGAATAGCTGGAGCTTCATGAAGGTATATTTGCCGCATTGTGCGCCAAAGTGTTGAGCTTTCCTGAAAGAGCAAGCAATTGGGCCGGTCTATTTTACTTATCATAGCATACAAGAAGTTGAATAGTGTCTCAAAAAAAAAAACAAGTTGAATAATGACTTTGGAGCATGGGCACATTGAGCCCTTTTTTTAAAGTTCAAAAAATTGATTTTTACGACCTGTAAAATTAAAAAAATGTGTACATACATGTATAGCAGTGCAGTATAACGGGCCTAATTTTCATCAATATACGTGTTTGCATGTGAGAGATCCGAAAAAGAAAAAATACATGCAAAATTTGGGCTTGTTTTTTTCTGTTTATTTTGGTCCGAAATTTTTAGTTCTTTTGTGCAGCGTATTATTTAACAAAATTTCACGGGTACTTAGACTACTTGCATGTGTTTCATGTAGAACAAATAAAAAATAAATATTTTAAGCACCATTTTTAAGGGTGTAAAAAAAGTGCCCCAATGCACCCGTGTACTGAAAGTCTGCTTTAACAGGAAGTCTGCTTTTAGGAACTTTCTTCCAGTCTATCTTTTTATCAATTTTGGGAACCTTCCAGAAGGTTCTGGTCTGGGTTTATCATATATTTGTTTTCCTATTTTTCTCTTTACCTTTTGTGGTCATTCTCAGAAATTTCATCAAATATTCTTGTTATTTTAAAAGATATTCAGATTTTAAATAAATGGTTGTGTTTCTGTTAATTAAAATTTGAAAAAATGTTTGATGTTTTAAAAACTATTCGAAATTTCAAATTTAGTTTGCGGTATCAACAAATGTTTGTGTTTTAAAATATTTGTGTTTTTTAAAAAATGTTCAGAAATTTCTAAAAGTGATCACATTTTCAAAAAATATCCATGTTTTCAAAAATTACTGTAAATTATTTTATTAACTGGCTAAAAAATCGTTCACAAAAATGCCTACTTCTGTATCTGGTCGAGTCGCTACAGTATACCCTAGAAAACTGAGAGGAAAAAACATTTGTTTAATGGGCCGGCCGGGTCACGCGTGTCATGTAAACCCTCCTATTTGACGCTCTTGTCCGCGAATATGGCGATGTCTAACTGGTTGTGCGTGCAACTGGAATCGCAGCCATCGCTAGTAGTGCATGTGGATGCGAGCCCATGCATGTGCATGGTTCTTCTCTCTCTCTCAGACTGATATTATCTCTCTTCGCTCCTCTAACTCCATCACTTTTCATTTTCTTTTGACAATTTAAATGGTTCATATATTTAACACCAAAATTTTATTTTAATTTTTTTTTACATATTTGAACTAGTGGTGCCAAGCCCTTTAGAACAAGATCAGTCTTGGATACATTTGAACACATTTTTGTTAACTGAAATTCAAAATATGATTTTTAGTAGCTTGAACTTTATTAACTCCCTACTTGAACTTTAACTTCATTTTCTAAAGAATTTTGCATAATAATTTCATAAAATTAGTGTACTTTGCTTGAAACAATGAAGAACTTTTCATTTTTATATTAAAGTGCTAAATAAACAGAATCAGCGGCTGAAGAACTTTATAAATACTCGGTGTGCACTTTCTAGAAATATTAAAGTACTTTGCTGAAACTTTTTTGAGCCACACGGAATTTAATTTTACCTTGGCTCCAAACTTAATTTAAAATATATTGATATTGGACTTGTTTTGTAGAGTTGGACGTGAGAAGCTCAAATATATAAACGAATTTAAATTAGCATGATTTATTTATAAGTAATGGTGATATGTTTGTTTAGAGCAACTCCATTTCGTCATCCGCCGTCCGTTTAGAGCAACTCAACCGTGAGAAGGCGCGGACAAAAGAGGAGGCCCAACGCGCCGACCCAAACCCAAAACGCGTCCGCGCCAATGCATTTGCGGCCCAAATTTGCGGCCCAAATGCGTCGGCGCTGACGCAAAACGGACGCCACACGCGCCTTCTCGGTGTCCGCCACGGCTCCACCTGGCAGTCGTCCAACTGCCTGCCACCTCGCCAGTCAGCTTAATTTATGACCCCGGGCCCACGCGTCAGCGACGATGATCGTCCTTTTTTAAGCCGACCGAGCGGCGGGGTCGTTCTCATCCAGTTCCCGTCCCCATCTAGCCACACTCGCTCCCCCTCGTCGGCAAGCAAACCCTAGCGAACCCTAGCCACCCCAGCCGTGCCAAAATGGGGCTCTTCTCCTGCGTCGGCAGCAGCTGCAAGTCGAAGGGCAAGGCCCCCGCCGTCCCCTTCCCCGCGGAGTTCATCCGGCCTCCGCCTGCGCCAGCTCGCCGGCAGAGACAACACGTGAACGTGCCCGTGCACCAGGCGGAGTGGCACTGGCGGCACCGCGTGCCTCTGCCGTACCCTGATGTCACCCTGTCGCACCACTGGCATCTGAATCTAGAGAGGATCCCAGTGCCGGCGGCACCGCGGTCGGCTAGGGCGCACACAGAGGAGGTACGTCGCCGGCGGGCGCTCCTGACGCCGGAGCAGCGCCGCGACCAGTCCTACGCCTCCGACTCGCCGAACTGGGCGCGCTGGTTCGCCTTCAAGCATGATGAGGCGAGGCGACACGGCGTGCGCGAGGTCGACCATAGATTGCTGCCGCCGACGCTCATCGTCCGCGAGGAAGACCAGGTGACAGAGGACGCCTACCAGGCGGCCCTTGCAGCTGTCTATCGGGAGAGCAAGGAGGACGAGCGGCGCAGGGCAGAGGCGGTAGAGGAAGAAGACGCTCAGTACAAGGCGACCATGGCGCAGGCCATGGCCCTCTCCGCGGTCGGCGGCTTTCTGATGCCGCCGGTGGCCCGGCGTCCCCTCCCCGCCGCCTTGCCAAAGCCGAGCCGGAGCCAGAGCCCATCGATCACTACTCCTGGATGGGAGTAGTGTTGGAGATCGTTGAAGAAAATAAAAAAATTCTACGCATCACCAAGATCAATCTATGGAGCAACTAGCAACGAGAGAGAGAGGAGTGCATCTTCATACCCTTGAAGACCGCGAGACGGGAGCGTTACAAGAACGCGGATGAGGGAGTCGTACTCGAAGCGATTCAGATCGCGGTGGATTCCGATCTTAGCGTCGAACAACGGCACCTCTGCGTTCAACACATGTGCAGCCCGGTGACGTCTCCCGCGCCTTGATCCAGCAAGGAGGAGGGAGAGGTTGAGGAAGAGGGCTCCAACAGCAGCACCACGACGCGGTGGTGATGAAGTGGCAGTACTCCGGCAGGGCTTCGCCAAGCTCTTATGGAGGAGGAGAGGTGTTGGGGAGAGGAGGGGCTGCGCCTTGGTTGTGTTGCTGCAGCCCTCCCCTCACCCCTCTATTTATAGGAGGAGGGGGAAGGGGGCCGACCCCCTCTAGATGAGATCTAGAGGGGGAGGGGGCGGCGGCTAAGGGGAGGGGGCTTGCCCCCCAAGCAAGGGGGGCGCCCCCTTTAGGGTTCCCCCCAACCCTAGGAGCATGGGCCCAAGGGGGGGTGGCGCCCAGCCCTCTAAGGGCCGGTTCCCTTCCCTCTACAGCCCACGAGGCCCTCCGGGATAGGTGGCCCCTCCAGGTGGCCCCCCGGAACCCTTCCGGTGGCCCCGGTACAATACCGGTATGCCCCCGTACTTTTCCGGTGACCGTATGACAACTTCCCATATATAAATCTTCACCTCCGGACCATGCCGGAACTCCTCGTGACGTCCGGGATCGCATCTGGGACTCCAAACAACATTCGCTAATCACATACAAGTCTTCCTAATAACCCTAGCGTCATCGAACCTTAAGTGTGTAGACCCTACGAGTTCGGGAATCACGCAGACATGACCGAGACAGCTCTCCGGCCAATAACCAATAGCGGGATCTGGATACCCATGTTGGCTCCCACATGTTCCACGATGATCTCATCGTATGAACCACGATGTCGAGGATTCAAGTAATCCCGTATACAATTCCCTTTGTCAATCGGTACGTTACTTGCCCGAGATTCGATCGTCGGTATCCCAATACCTCGTTCAATCTCGTTACCGGCAAGTCACTTTACTCATTATGTAATGCATGATCCCGTGACTAACCACTTAGTCACATTGAGCTCGTTATGATGATGCATTACTGAGTGGGCCCAGAGATACCTCTCCGTCATACGGAGTGAAAATTCCAGTCTCGATTCGTGCCAACCCAACAGACACTTTCGGAGATACCTGTAGTGCACCTTTATAGTCACCCAGTTACGTTGTGACGTTTGGTACACCCAAATCACTCCTACGTTATCCGGGAGTTACACAATCTCATGGTCTAAGGAACTAATACTTGACATTAGAAAATCTTTAGCAAACGAACTACACGATCTTGTGCTATGCTTAGGATTGGGTCTTGTCCATCACATCATTCTCCTAATGATGTGACCCCGTTATCAATGACATCCAATGTCCATAGTCAGAAAACCATGACCATCTGTGGATCAACGAGCTAGTCAACTAGTTGCTTACTAGGGACATGTTGTGGTCTATGTATTCACACATGTATCATGGTTTTCGGTTAATACAATTATAGCACGAATAATAGACAATTATCATGAACAAGGAAATATAATAATAATCATTTTATTATTGCCTCTAGGGCATATTTCCAATAGTCTCCCACTTGCACTAGAGTCAATAATCTAGTTTGTGATGAATCGAACACCCATAGAGTTCTGGTGTTGATCATGTTTTGCTCGTGGAAGAGGTTTAGTCAACGGATCTGCGACATTCAGATCTGTATGCACTTTGCAAATATCTATGTCTCCATCTTGAACATTTTCACGAATGGAGTTGAAGCGACGCTTGATGTGCCTGGTCTTCTTGTGAAACCTGGGCTCCTTGGCAAGGACAATAGCTCCAGTGTTGTCACAGAAGAGAGTGATCGGCTCCAATGCATTGGGAATAACTCCTAGGTCGGTGATGAACTCCTTCATCCAGATTGCTTCATGCGCTGCCTCCAAGGCTGCCATATACTCCGCTTCACATGTAGATCCCGCCACGACGCTCTGCTTGCTGCTGCACCAGCTTACTGCCCCACCATTCAAAATATACACGTATCCGGTTTGTGACTTGGAATCATCCAGATCTGTGTCGAAGCTAGCATCGACGTAACCCTTTACGATGAGCTCTTCGTCACCTCCATAAACGAGAAACATATCCTTAGTCCTTTTCAGCTACTTCAGGATATTCTTGACCGCTGTCCAGTGTTCCATGCCGGGATTACTTTGGTGCCTAGCTACCAAACTTACGGCAAGGTTTACATCAGGTTTGGTACACAACATGGCATACATAATAGACCCTATGGCCGAGGCATAGGGAATGACACTCATCTTTTCTCTATCTTCTACCGTGGTCGGGGATTGAGCCGAGCTCAATTTCACACCTTGCAACACAGGAAAGAAACCCTTCTTGGACTGATCCATATTGAACTTCTTCAATATCTTATCAAGGTATGTGCTTTGTGAAAGACCTAGGCGTCTCGATCTATCTCTATAGATCTTGATGCCTAATATATAAGCAGCTTCTCCAAGGTCCTTCATTGAAAAACACTTATTCAAGTAGGCCTTTATGCTGTCCAAAAGTTCTATATCATTTCCCATCAAAAGTATGTCATCTACATATAATATGAGAAATGCTATAGAGCTCCCACTCACTTTCTTGTAAACGCAGGCTTCTACATAAGTCTGCATAAACCCAAACGCTTTGATCATCTCATCAAAGCGAATGTTCCAACTCCGAGATGCTTGCACCAGCCCATAAATGGATCGTTGGAGCTTGCATACCTTGTTAGCATTCTTAGGATCGACAAAACCTTCCGGCTGCATCATATACAATTCTTCCTTAAGATAGCCGTTAAGGAATGCCGTTTTGACGTCCATTTGCCATATCTCATAATCATAGTATGTGGCAATTGCTAACATGATTCGGACGGACTTCAGCTTTGCTACGGGAGAGAAAGTCTCATCGCAGTCAACCCCTTGAACTTGCCGATAACCCTTAGCAACAACAGACAAGTCAAGCTTTATAGATGGTAACATTACCATCTGCGTCCATCTTCTTCTTAAAGATCCATTTATTTTCTATCGCTCACCGATCATCGGGCAAGTCTGTCAAAGTCTATACTTTGTTTTCATACATGGATCATATCTTGGATTGCATGGCTTCAAGCCATTTGTTGGAATCTGGGCCCGCCATCGCTTCTTCATAGTTCGAAGGTTCACCGTTGTCTAACAACATGATTTCCAGTATAGGGTTGCCATACCATTCTGGTGTGGAATGGGTACTTGTGGACCTACGAAGTTCAGTAGTAACTTGATCCGAAGTACCTTGATCATCATCATTAACTTCCTCTCTAGTCGGTGCAGACACCACAGGAACATCTTCCTGATCTGCGCTACTTACCGGTTCAAGAGGTAGTACTTCATCAAGTTCCACTTTCCTCCCACTTACTTCTTTCGAGATAAACTCTTTCTCCAGAAAGGACCCGTTCTTGGCAGCGAAAATCTTGCCTTCGGATCTGAGGTAGAAGGTATACCCAATGGTTTCCTTAGGGTATCCTATGAAGACACATTTTTTTGACTTGGGTTCAAGCTTTTCAGGTTGAAGTTTCTTGACATAAGCTTCACATCCCCAAACTTTTAGAAACGACAGCTTAGGTTTCTTTCCAAACCATAATTCATATGGTGTCGTCTCAATGGATTTAGACGGTGCCCTATTTAAAGTGAATGTAGCTGTCTCTAAAGCGTATCCCCGAAATGATAGTAGTAAATCGGTAAGAGACATCATAGACCGCACCATATCCAATAGAGTGCGATTACGACGTTCGGACACACCGTTACACTGAGGTGTTCCAAGCGGCGTGAGTTGTGAAATAATTCCACATTTCCTTAAGTGCGTACCAAACTCGTGACTTAAATATTCTCCCCCATGATCTGATCGTAAGAACTTTATTTTTCTGTCATGTTGATTCTCTACCTCATTCTGAAATTCCTTGAACTTTTCAAAGGTCTCAGACTTGTGTTTCATTAAGTAGACATACCCATATCTACTTAAGTCAACAGTGAGGGTGAGAACATAACGATAGCCACCGCGAGCCTCAATGCTCATTGGACCGCACACATCAGTACGTATAATTTCCAATAAGTTGGTTGCTCGCTCCATTGTTCTGGAGAACGGAGTCTTGGTCATTTTGCCCATGAGGCATGGTTCGCACGTGTCAAATGATTCGAAATCAAGAGACTCCAAAAGTCCATCTGCATGGAGCTTCTTCATGCATTTGACACCAATGTGACCAAGGCGGCAGTGCCACAGATATGTGGGACTATCATTATCAATCTTACATCTTTTGGTATTCACACTATGAATATGTGTAACATCACGTTCGAGATTCATTAAGAATAAACCATTGACCAGTGGGGCATGACCATAAAACATATCTCTCATATAAATAGAACAACCATTATTCTTGGATTTAAATGAGTAGCCATCTCGTATCAAACGAGATCCAGATACAATGTTCATGCTCAAAGCTGGCACTAAATAACAATTATTAAGGTTTAAAACTAATCCCGTAGGTAAATGTAGAGATAGCGTGCCGACGGCGATCACATCGACCTTGGAACCATTCCCGAAGCGCATCGTCACCTCGTCCTTCGCCAGTCTCCGCTTATTCCACAGCTCCTGTTTTGAGTTACAAATATGAGAAACCGCACCGGTATCAAATACCCAGGAGCTACTACGAGTACTGGTAAGGTACACATCAATAACATGTATATCACATATACCTTTGGTGTTGCCGGCCTTCTTATCACTAGTAGAAAAAGGGTCTGATGTGAAACTCATTAGTCCCGGTTTGCAATTGAACCGGCACTAATGTGATCCAACGGCCAGGCGGGCGGCGCTCATTAGTACCGGTTCATGGTGAACCTTTAGTACCGGTTCGTGCCACGAACCGGTATTAAAGAGGTGGTGGCCTTTAGTATGGGTTGGTGGCTCCAACCGGTACTAAAGGGGGGGTCTTTAGTACCGGTTGGAGCCACCAACCGGTACTAAAGGTGGTGGCCTTTAGTACGGGTTGGTGGCTCCAACCGGTACTAAAGACCCCCCCTTTAGTACCGGTTGGAGCCACCAACCGGTATTAAAGGTGGTGCGCTACCACCCGCAGTGCACAATGTTTAGTCCCACCTCGCTAGTTGAGAGGAGCTCGCACCGGTTTATAAGCCCCACCGCGGCTACCGTGTCGAGCTACTCTCTAAGCAGGCCTTTGTGGGCCTATTGCAAGTCTTCTGCCCTGTGGGGCCTAATGGGCCGTACGGGCCTGCATCCTGGCCCAACTAGAGATTGGGTTTCTAGTCGTATGCAGGCGGTGCAGGCCCAGTAGGCGGGCTGTTTTTGCTTTATTTCAAAAATAAAAATAAAAAAAATCCTTACCAACCGGGACTAAAGGTCCCCCAGACCACGGCGCGCCTCGTGCCACGTGGTGGGCCTTTGGTCCCGATTCATGTTGAACCGGTACTAAAGGGGGGGGGGCTTTAGTCCCCACTCTTTAGTACCGGTTCCAGAACTGGTACTAAAGGTCCTTACGAACCGGTACTAAAAGTCGTTTTTCTACTAGTGTATCTGCTAAGTACTTGGGGCAGTTCCGCTTCCAGTGACCGTTCCCCTTGCAATAAAAGCACTCGGTCTTAGGTTTGGGTCTGTGCTTTGGCTTCTTCCCGACAACTGGCTTACCGGGCGCGGCAACTCCCTTGCCGTCCTTATTGAAGTTCTTCTTACCCTTGCCTTTCTTGAACTAGTGGTTTTATTGACCATCAACACTTGATGTTCCTTTTTGATTTCTACCTCCACTGATTTCAACATTAAAAATACCTCAGGAATGGTTTTCACCATCCCCTGCATATTGTAGTTCATCACAAAGCTCTTGTAGCTAGGTGGGAGCGACTGAAGGATTCTGTCAATGACCGCCTCATCCGGGAGGTTAATGTCCAGCTGGGACAAGCGATTGTGCAACCCAGACATTTTGAGTATGTGCTCGCTGACAGAACTATTTTCCTCCATCTTACAACTGTAGAACTTGTCGGAGACTTCATATCTCTCGACCCGGGCATGAGCTTGGAAAACCATTTTCAGCTCTTGGAACATCTCATATGCTCCGTGCTGCTCGAAACGCTTTTGGAGACCCGGTTCTAAGCTATAAAGCATGCCGCACTGAACGAGGGAGTAATCATCAACACGCGTCTGCCAAGCTTTCATAACGTCTTGGTTTGGTGGGAGGGGTGCTTCACCTAGCGGTGCTTCTAGGACATATGCTTTCTTGGCAGCTATGAGGAAGATCCTCAGGTTTCGAACACAGTCCGTATAGTTGCTACCATCATCTTTCAGCTTGGTTTTCTCTAGGAATGCGTTGAAGTTGAGGTTGACATGAGCGTGGGCCATTTGATCTACAAGATATTTTGCTAAAGTTTTTAGACTAAGTTCATGATAATTAAGTTCATCTAATCAAATTATTTAATGAACTCCCACTCAGATAGACATCCCTCTAGTCATCTAAGTGATACATGATCCGAGTCAACTAGGTCGTGTCCGATCATCACGTGAGACGGACTAGTCATCATCGGTGAACATCTTCATGTTGATCGTATCTTCTATATGACTCATGCTCGACCTTTCGGTCTCTTGTGTTCCGAGGCCATGTCTGTACATGTTAGGCTCATCAGTAAACCTAAGTGTTTTGCATGTGTAAATCTGGCTTACACCCGTTGTATGTGAACGTTAGGATCTATCACACCCGATCATCACGTGGTGCTTCGAAACAATGAACTTTCGCAACGATGCACAATTAGGGGAAACACTTTCTTGAAATTGTTATGAGGGATCATCTTATTTACTACCGACGTTCTAAGCAAATAAGATGCAAAAACATGATAAACATCACAAGCAATCAAATAGTGACATGATATGGCCAATATCATTTTGCTCCTTTGATCTCCATCTTCGGGGCGCCATGATCATCATCGTCACCGGCATGACACCATGATCTCCATCATCGTGTCTCCATGAAGTTGTCTCGCCAACTATTACTTCTACTACTATGGCTAACGGTTTAGCAAAGAAGTAAAGTAATTACATGGTGTTATTCAGTGACACACAGGTCATACAATAAATAAAGGCAACTCCTATGGCTCCTGCCGGTTGTCATACTCATCGACATGCAAGTCGTGATTCCTATTACAAGAACATGATAAATCTCATACATCACATATATTTCATTCATCACATCCTTTTTGGACACACATCACAAGGCATATGCTACAAAAACAAGTTAGACGTCCTCTAATTGTTGTTGCATGTTTTTACGTGGCTGCTATAGGGTTCTAGCAAGAACGTTTCTTACCTACGCCAAAACCACAACGTGGTATGCCAAATTCTATTTACCCTTCATAAGGACCCTTTTCATCGAATCCGATCCGACTAAGGTGGGAGAGACAGACACCCGCTAGCCACCTTATGCAACTAGTGCATGTCAGTCGGTGGAACCTTGTTGGGGAACGTAGTAATTTCAAAAAAATTCCTACGCACACGCAAGATCATGGTGATGGCATAGCAATGAGAGGGGAGAGTGTTGTCCACATACCCTCGTAGACCGTAAGCGGAAGCGTTAGCACAACGCGGTTGATGTAGTCGTACGTCTTCAGGATCTGACCGATCCAAGCACCGAACGTACGGCACCTCCAAGTTCAGCACATGTTCAGCTCGATGACGATCCCCGGGCTCCGATCCAGCAAAGCTTCGGGGATGAGTTCCGTCAGCACGACGGCGTGGTGACGATGATGATGTTCTACCGGCGCAGGGCTTCGCCTAAACTCCGCGACGATATGACCGAGGTGGAATATGGTGGAGGGGGGCACCGCACACGGCTAAGGAACGATCCGTAGATCAACTTGTGTGTTATGGGGTGCCCCCCTGCCCCCGTATATAAAGGAGGGAGGGGGAGGTGCGGCCGGCCCCCTTGGGGTGCGCCTGGAGGAGTCCTACTCCCACCGGGAGTAGGACTCCCCCCTCTTGCCTTGGTGGAGAAGGAAAGGGGGGAGGGGAAAGAGGAAAGGGGGGCGCCGCCCCCCC
>NC_057801.1:118380611-118398806 GCF_018294505.1 Triticum aestivum | reverse complement strand
GATGCCCATATTGGCTCCTACATATTCTACGAAGATCTTTATCGGTCAAACCGCATAACAACATACTTTGTTCCCTTTGTCATCGGTATGTTACTTGCCCGAGATTCGATCGTCGGTATCCAATACCTAGTTCAATCTCGTTACCGGCAAGTCTCTTTACTCGTTACGTAATGCATCATTCCGCAACTAACTCATTAGTCACATTTCTTGCAAGGCTTATAGTGATGTGCATTACCGAGAGGGCCCAGAGATACCTCTCCGACAATCGGAGTGACAAAACCTAATCTCGAAATACGCCAACTCAACATGTACCTTCGGAGACACCTGTAGTACTCCTTTATAATCACCCAGTTACGTTGTGACGTTTGGTAGTACCCAAAGTGTTCCTCCGGTAAATGGGAGTTGCATAATCTCATAGTTACAGGAACATGTATAAGTCATGAAGAAAGCAATAGCAACATACTAAGCGATCAAGTGCTAGGCTAACGGAATGGGTCATGTCAATCACATCATTCTCCTAATGATGTGATCCCATTAATCAAATGTCAACACATGTTTATGGTTAGGAAACATAACCATCTTTGATTAATGAGCTAGTCAAGTAGAGGCATACTAGTGACTATATGTTTGTCTATGTATTCACACATGTATCATGTTTCCGGTTAATACAATTCTAGCATGAATAATAAACATTTATCATGAAATAAGGAAATAAATAATAACTTTATTATTGCCTCTAGGGCATATTTCCTTCAAACCTGTCTCACGTAAGTGTACGTGTAAGGTCGGTTCGGGCCGTCTCATCCCACGATACCGCCAAAACAAGATAAGACTAGTAGTGGCAAGTAAATTGACAAAATCTACACCAACAACAATATTGTGTTCTACTCATGCATAGAAACTACGCATAGACCTAGCTCATGATGCCATTGTTGGAGATCGTTGCAGAAAATAAAATTTTCCTACGCATCACCAAGATCAATTTATGGAGCAACTAGCAACGAGAGAGAGAGGAGTGCATCTTCATACCCTTGAAGACCGCGAGATGGAAGCGTTACAAGAACATGGATGAGGGAGCCGTACTCGAAGCGATTCAGATCGCGATGGATTCCGATCTTAGCGCCGAACAACGGCACCTCTGCGTTCAACACACGTGCACCCCGGTGACGTCTCCTGCGCCTTGATCCAGCAAGGAGGAGGGAGAGGTTGAGGAAGAGGGCTCCAACAGCAGCACGACGGCGTGGTGGTGATGGAGTGGCAGTACTCTGGCAGGGCTTCGCCAAGCTCTTACGGGGGAGGAGAGGTGTTGGGGAGGGGAGGGGCTGCGCTTTGGATGTGTTGCTGCAGCCCTCCCCTCGCCCCTCTATTTATAGGAGGAGGGGGAAGGGGGCCGACCCCCTTTAGATGAGATCTAGAGGGGGGCGGCCAAGGGGAGGGGGCTTGCCCCCAAGCAAGGGGGCGCCCCCTTTAGGGTTCCCCCCCCAACCCTAGGCGCATGGGCCCAAGGGGGGTCGAGCCCAGCCCTCTAAGGGCTGGTTCCCTTCCATCTACAGCCCACGAGGCCCTCCGGGAGAGGTGGCCCCTCCCAGTGGACCCCCGGAACCCTTCCGGTGGCCCCGATACAATACCGGTATGCCCCCGAACTTTTCCGGTGACCGTATGACAACCTCCCATATATAAATCTTCACCTTCGGACCATTCCGGAATTCCTCGTGACGTTCGGGATCTCATTCGGGACTCCGAACAACATTCGGTAATGACACACAAGTCTTCCTAATAACCCTAGCGCCATCGAACCTTAAGTGTGTAGACCCTACGAGTTCGGGAATCACGCAGACATGACCGAGACAGCTCTCCGGCCAATAACCAACAGCGGGATCTGGATACCCATGTTGGCTCCCACATGTTCCACTATGATCTCATCGAATGAACCACGATGTCGAGGATTCAAGTAATCCCGTATACAATTCCCTTTGTCAATCGTTACGTTACTTGCCCGAGATTCGATCGTCGGTATCCCAATACCTCATTCAATCTCATCACCGGCAAGTCACTTTACTCGTTACATAATGCATGATCCCGTGACTAACCACTTAGTCGATACCTCTCCATCATACAGAGTGACAAATTCCAGTCTTGATTTGTGCCAACCGAACAGACACTTTCGGAGATACCTGTAGTGCACCTTTATAGTCACCCAGTTACGTTGTGACGTTTGGTACACCCAAAGCACTCCTACGGTATCCGGGAGTTACACAATCTCATGGTCTAAGGAACTGATACTTGACATTGGAAAAGCTTAACCAAACGAACTACACGATCTTGTGCTATGCTTAGGATTGGGTCTTGTCCATCACATCATTCTCCTAATGATGTGATCCCATTATCAATGACATCCAATGTCCATAGTCAGAAAACCATGACCATCTGTTGATCAACGAGCTAGTCAACTAGAGGCTTACTAGGGACATGTTGTGGTCTATGTATTCACACATGTATCACGGTTTTCGGTTAATACAATTATAGCATGAATAATAGACAATTATCATGAACAAGGAAATATAATAATAATCATTTTATTATTGCCTCAAGGGCATATTTCCAACAAGTAGTGCGCGAGTGGGTTAGGGCGCCGCTGGTCTGGCTGGGGCGACACCGGAGCAAGAGGCAGCGTACCTCGAGCACTGGCGCCAGATCCGGGTGGCCGAGGAGCACCGCGACGGCGAGTATCTTGAGATGCTCGAGTGGGACACCGAGTCCGAGCAGCTTGAGGCCGAGGAGGAGGCGTGCCAGGCTCCGTGGCCCAGGCAGCGGCACTGTCCGCGCCGGCACAACCCGCACCCGACATGACCACGCTTTGGAACACGGCGTTCGCCTGGGCCGGTCCGGCGCCAACGCTCATCGACCTCACGAACCCCGAGGATGACGACGACACCTAGGGCAGCACGCCAGCGCGTAGTTTTTAGTTTGTTTTTATTTTTATTAAATGCTAATGTGGACGCGTGGACTCCCGCCTGTTGGAGATATGCCCTAGAGGAAATCATGTATGATGATATTTCCTATGTGTTTATGAATAAAGATAGTCCTTAGACATTATCAATGATGTGTATCAGCAAGTATGTGACTTGTTTGTGGGACTATGCATTGTATGATGACTGTCCTAAAAGGTCCCTAGTCGAAAGGGTTGTGTGGACGCGCAGCCGACTAAACTAGCATATGACACGGTCGATGGCTTGGTCTCACTAGCCATGAAGCATTGGATGCTAACCTGATAATATGGACTTGGAAAGGTCTGGTCGGATTCGACGTAGTCGGATCCGAGTCGAGATAAGGTCCGAGTCGGACAAACCCAACTATGAGACACATCGATATGTCATCTGTGAGTCTCTAGTACAACATACGTTCTATGTCCTAAGACCTGACCTGACGCATGTACTCGGGATGGTGGCAGACTTGCTTTGGGACGACCAAACGCTACTCCATGACTGGGTAGTTACAAAGGTAGGTTTCGGGTTTGTCCAGTCCCATGCTGCGAGATATGGTCGAGCAAGATGGGATTTGCCCCTCCGACCAGGAGAGATATACTCTGGGCCCTCGTGTGATCCGACAAGGATAAGCATGTCCATGCGACAAGGATTATGAGATAATACAGTTTGTGGTCGGTATCACTGGAACGAGAAAGAGGTCGGGCTAGCACAAGGATGACAGTCTCGCATTGAGCCCGACAACATATATCGTGAGGCAAAGGCAATAGAAGTGTGATACGTTGTATAGGTTCGCCTAACCAGCTTCATAGTCTATTTGGTGTTCGGCATGCCTTGCTAGAGGCCGCTACCAACCGTGCAGTTCGGAGGTGATACGAACTGCGACCAAGCCAACTTGAACCTAAGGGGTTGCACGCTTAAGGGAAGGAACCTACGAGGTCGGATCCAAGGACACTGGTCGGATGTGATCCGAGCTATATTCGGATTGTTGCCGAGTAGACTTGTGGGCTTTAGGGTCCGTGTGAGGCCCAAGTGTTGAGCCCATGACGGACGCCTATATAAAGTGGAGGTGCGGCACACTCAGGCGATTGATCGCTTCGGCGCTGTCACTAGGGTTTGCATGTGTTGCGAATAGCCACCTCCACTCGCTGCCGGTTGTGTGATCGGACCTAGCGGTCTGCCGCACGATGTTCCTCCTGCACGCGTGGATACCGTTAGAGGCGGTGCACTTGCGCCACTCCGGTGAACCTATTAGCGGGATCCGATCGGCTACGTGGGAGACCGGCAAGGAGGAGACGACTCCGGGAACACGAGGCGACTCCGGGAACACGCTGCCTCAACTCTACTTCCGCTGCACGGCACTGCGCATCTAGTGGTAACGGTCTGTGATCCATCTCCCGTAGCATGTTCCTGGTTGTTCCGTGCATAGGAAAATTTTAATTTGCAGTCGATGCACCCTATCGTAGAACCCAACAGTGGTATCAGAGCCTCTGCTATAGGATTGGGATTCAAATCGTATGCATATGAGATATGTGGAGACGGAAGATGAGATTTGTTGTCGTTGATGAGATCAGCTGTGTGCACAGTTGATGAGATCAACTGCACATGGGGATTGAAGTGGCTATGTTTTCTGATGATCGGAGTCGATGAGGTCGTGACACAACCTACCCCTACCGGTCGGTATCCGCCATAGGGGTTAACAGTGAAACGTAAATCCGAATTGGACTCACGATGATCGATGAGATCGGTCAGATCAAAAAATTCGGTGTGCTCAGAGTTCAGATGCGATATGTGATTTCCGAAAACCGGTAGAATGTGAGTAACTCTGTTTTGCAGGTTTGATGTGAATAGTATGGCTCATGTGTATGTGATGCATGTGTGTAATTGATACATGGCCTGTGTGTCATGCTTGTCACGGCAGGAGCCAAAGTGTTGTCATTATAATGTATAATGACCTGTGTGTCGACTAGTGACTCTATGTAAGTTCATTACTAGTTGTAGTAGTTGAATAATAGAGATTAGTTTGGTGGCTTGGTGTCCTGGCGTGACAAACAAGATGGAGTTCCTAGATGGTCATCAGAGTCGGAGCCGGCCTGGAAGAACGTCCATGAAGGAGCCATACTATTTCACAATATGTGTTTATTTGTGATTGTTATGCTTCTTTGTTTCTATGCATGTTAGAATGGTAGAAAGATCCCTCATGAATATCAAGTAAATTGCCATTCCCGATGTTGCACCTTCGCACGTCAATTACATCTAGTAGTGGGCTCATAAAATTGGGGTACTGCTAGGTGTCCTTGAACTGAAGGGTTCGTGTCAGACACGGACATGCACTGCATTAGGTTAACTTGACAAGGCCATCAAAACGGTTTTGGGCTTTGTGGCAAAGAAGGTTGGGAGCCAGGGTATAAGATACCATCCCGACCGACAAGAGTCATATAGAGATACGATTAGCAAGGAGTTGCTTACTAGATAGGGATGTTGTCTAGCAGTGATGCTAAAGCTCACTAGTCGCATGTGCTAGTCAGATCCTGAATCACTGAGAGTTTGCGGAGGGATGCTGACTTCAGTGGGAGTATTTCTGTTTAGGCTAGAATTACTCTACATAAACACATTGCTTAGTAATTGCATATTTTCTGTTGTAGATCAATGGCACCACCTGCTCAACCCAACTTTGCATTGAAATCAATTCTGGAAAAGGATAAACTGAATGGAACAAACTTTACCACCTGGTATAGAAATCTGAGAATTGTTCTCAAGCACGATAAAAAGGAACATGTTCTAGAGGATCCACTTCCAGAGGAACCTGCCGATAATGCTAATGCCACAACTAAGAATGCCTACCAGAAACTCGTTGATGAATCAATGGAGATCAGCTGTCTGATGCTGGCATGTATGAATCCCGTTTTGCAACAGCATTTCGAAAATGTTGAGGCTTACGATATGATTGAGAGTCTCAACAACATGTTTCAGACACGGGCTAGGACCGAAAGGTTCAACATCTGGCGATCCTTGATGGATTGCAAGCTAAAGGAAGGTGATCCACTGAGCCCACATGTGATCAAGATGATCGGATATGTGCAAGCTTTGGATCGGTTGGGCTTCCCACTCTTAGATGAGCTGGCTACTGATGTTGTTCTTGGTTCTCTTCCGCCCAGCTATGGGACGTTCATCTCGAACTATCATATGCATGGCATGGATAAGAAGCTCACTGAATTGCATGGGATGCTCAAAGTGGCAGAGCAGGATATTAAGAAAGGCACGCATCAAGTGTTGATGGTGCAGAAATCGGCTAAGTTCAAGAAGAGTTGGTCCAAGAAAAGGGCTAAGCCAAAGGGCACGGAGACGGTAACCTCCGCCGCTGCGGTGAAGTCTGGACCGGACTCGAAGACCATTTTCTATCATTGCAAGGAGACTGGTCACTGGAAGAGGAACTGTAGCAAGTGGCTTGCAGAGCATGGTAAGAAGGCCGAAAATGCTTCTTCAGGCAAAGGTACACTTGTTGCATATGTTATAGACATTTAGCTTGCTGACATACCTAGTAGCTATTGGGTATTTGATACCAGATCGGTTGTTCATATTTGCAACTCGATGCAGGGGCTGATAAGAACTAGGCGTGTGGCACAAGGGGAGATTGACATCAGGGTCGGCAACAAAGCAAGAGTTGCTGTGTTGGAGGTCAGCACGATGTAGCTCCAGCTTCCTTCCGGATTTATTATGGAATTGAATAATTGTTATTACATTCCTGCACTTAGTCAGAACATTATTTCTGCCTCATGTTTGATGAGTCAAGGCTATGAATTCAATTTAAAGGACAATGGTTGTTCAATATTTTTGAATAGTATGTTCCACAGCTATGCACCCATTGTTGATGGACTATCATTTTGAATCTGGAAACAGAACATGTCTATAATATGAATGTCAAGAGGCATAAGCCTAATGAGATAAATCCGACATACTTCTGGCATTGCCGGCTTGGACACATTAGTCTGAAACGCATGAAGAAGCTCCACGATGATGGGCTCCTGACTTCATTCGACTTCGGGTCGTTCGAGACATGTGAATCATGCTTGCTTGGCAAGATGACTAAGTCTCCTTTCGCAAAGAGTTGCGAGAGGGCGTCCAAGTTGTTGGAACTTATACATAGTGATGTGTGTGGTCCAATGAGCACAACTGCCAGAGGAGGCTATCTGTACTTCGTGACTTTTACCGACGACTTGAGTAGATAAGGATATATCTATTTGATGAGGCACAAGTCGGAAACTTTTGAAAAGTTCGAAGAGTTTCAGAACGAGGTTGAGAATCAGCTCGGCAAGACTAT
This sequence comes from Triticum aestivum, assembly GCF_018294505.1. Classification (NCBI taxonomy): domain Eukaryota; kingdom Viridiplantae; phylum Streptophyta; class Magnoliopsida; order Poales; family Poaceae; genus Triticum; species Triticum aestivum. Next base: position 118,391,501 of record NC_057801.1, on the reverse strand, counting down.
AAAGCTTCTGCGATCTGATCGTGAGTACATGAGCCAGGAGTTTGATGATCATCTGAAAAGTCGAGGTATAGTACCTCAGCTCACACCTCCGGGTACGCCATAGAGAAATGATGTGTCAGAACGGAGGAATAGGACCTTGTTGGACATGGTCCGGTCTATGATGAGCAAATCAGATTTACCCTTGTCATTCTAGGGATACGCTCTAGAAACTGCAGCTTTCACACTTAACAGGGTACCATCAAAATCCATAGACAAGACACCACATGAGACGTGGACCAGGAAGAGTCCCAGTTTGTCTTTTCTAAAGATTTGGGGTTGGGAAGCATTTGCCAAGTGATGTCTACTACACAACCTTCTTCTTGTAGACGTTGTTGGGCCTCCAAGTGCAGAGGTTTGTAGGACAGTAGCAAATTTCCCTCAAGTGGATGACCTAAGGTTTATCAATCCATGGGAGGCGTAGGATGAAGATGGTCTCTCTCAAACAACCCTGCAACCAAATAACAAAGAGTCTCTTGTGTTCCCAACACACCCAATACAATGGTAAATTGTATAGGTGCACTAGTTCGGCGAAGAGATGGTGATACAAGTGCAATATGGATGGTAGATATAGGTTTTTGTAATCTAAAATTATAAAAACAGAAAGGTAACTAATGATAAAAGTGAGCACAAATGGTATTGCAATGCTAGGAAACAAGGCCTATGGTTCATACTTTCACTAGTGCAAGTTCTCTCAACAATAATAACATAATTGGATCATATAACAATCCCTCAACATGCAAAAAAGAGTCACTCCGAAGTCACTAATGGAGGAGAACAAACGAAGAGATTATTGTAGGGTACGAAACCACCTCAAAGTTATCCTTTCTGATCGATCTATTCAAGAGTCCGTAGTAAAATAACACGAAGCTATTCTTTTCGTTCGATCTACCATAGAGTTCGTACTAGAATAACACCTTAAGACACAAATCAACCAAAACCCTAATGTCACCTAGATACTCCAATGTCACCTCAAGTACCCGTGTGCATGATTATACGATATGCATCACACAATCTCAGATTCATCTATTCAACCAACACAAAGTACTTCAAGGAGTGCCCCAAAGTTTCTACTGAAGAGTAAAGACGAAAACGTGTGCTAACCCCTATGCATAAGTTCACAAGGTCACTGAACCCGTAAGTTGATCACCAAAACATACACCAAGTAGATCATGTGATATCCCATTGTCACCACAAATAAGCACATGCAAGACATACATCAAGTGTTCTCAAATCCTTAAAGACTAAATCCGATAAGATAACTTCAAAGGGAAAACACAATCCATTACAAGAGAGTAGAGGGGGAGAAACATCATAAGATTCAACTATAATAGCAAAGCTCGCGATACATCAAGATCGTATCACCTCAAGTACACGAGAGAGAGAGAGAGATAAAACACATAGCTAATGGTACATACCCTCAGTCCCGAGGGTGAACTACTCCCTCCTCGTCATGGAGAGCGCCGGGATGATGAAGATGGCCACCGGTGAGGGATCCCCCCTCTAGCAGGGTGCCGGAATAGGGTCCCGATTGGTTTTTGGTGGCTACAGAGGCTTGCGGTGGCGGAACTCCCTATCTAGGTTTCTTTTTGGAGGTTTCTGTATTTATAGGAATTTTTGGCATCGGTTTCACGTCAGGGGGGGTCTCCGGGCTGTCCACGAGGCAGGAGGGCGTGCCCGGGGGGTGGGCGCGCCCTCCACCATCGTGGGCAGCCCGGGACTCTTCTGGCCCAACTCTTTCACTCCAGGGGCTTCTTTTGGTCCATGAAAAATCATCAAAAATTGGCACGTCAATTGGACTCCGTTTGGTATTCCTTTTCTATAAAACTCAAAAAACAAGGAGAAAACAGAAACTGGCACTAGGCTCTAGGTTAATAGGTTAGTCCAAAAAATCATATAAAATAGCATATAAATGCATATAAAATATCCTAGATGGATAATATAATAGCATGGAACAATCAAAAATTGTAGATACGTTGGAGACGTATCATCAAGCGACTTATGTCAGACAAGCTTACACCCAAGTCGGATAAATGCATATTCGTGGGATATCCGAGGGAAACCTTGGGATATAGCTTCAACAACTAGGAAGAGAACAAAGTGTTTGTTGCTCGGAAAGGGGTTTTCCTTGAAAAAGAGTTTCTCAGTTGGGAGGCCAGTGGGAGGATGGTCCGACTCGAAGAAATTTGAGGATCACTCGGGGACGGCTCGGCTGGTGATGAGATCATACCGGAGTCAGTCAGGGAACCCGTAGTGGAAGCGGCACCGGAACCACGGATGTTAGAAAGATTGTGCAGAGTGCGTGATGTATTGTTGCTAGAAAGCGACGAGCCGGCCACGTATGCGAAAGCGATAGTTAGCCCAGATTCCGAGGCATGGTTGGAGGCCATGAGATCCAAGTTAAAGTCCATGGATGAGAATCAAGTCTAGGACTTGGTTGATCCGCCGCCTGGCATAACGGCCATTGGTTGCAAATGGGTCTTTAAGAAGAAAACGATGTGGATGGAAATGTTCAGATCCACAAAGCTCGACTTGTCGCTAAGGGTTATGGACAAGTTCAAGGAATTGACTATGAGGAGACTTACTTGCCGGTAGCGATGCTGAAGTCGTTGAGGATCGTACTAGCTATAGTTGCATATTTCAATTACGAGATATGGCAGATGGATGTCAAGACGGCTTTCCTTCATAGAAATTTTACCGAGGACGTGTATATGATACAACCCAAGGGTTTTGCCGATCCGACTAGCGCTAGTAAGGTATGCAAGCTCAAGAGATCCATTTATGGGTTGAAGCAAGCATCTTGGTGAAGGAAATATGCCCTAGAGGCAAGAATAAAGTTATTATTTATTTCCTCATATCATGATAAATGTTTATTATTCATGCTAGAATTGTATTACCCGAAAACATAATACATGTGTGAATACATAAACAAACATAGTGTCACTAGTATGCCTCTACTTGACTAGCTCATAAATCAAAGATGGTTAAGTTTCCTAACCATAGACATGAGTTGTCATTTGATTAATGGGATCACATCATTAGGAGAATGATGTGATTAACTTGACCCATTCCTTTAGCTTAGCACTTGATCATTTAGTATGTTGCTATTGCTTTCTTCATGACTTATACATGTTCCTATGACTATGAGATTATGTAACTCCCGCTTACCGGAGGAACACTTTGTGTGCTACCAATCATCACAACGTAACTGGGTGATTATAAAGGTGCTCTACAGGTGTCTCCGAAGGTACTTGTTGAGTTGACGTATTTCGAGATTAGGATTTGTCACTCTGATTGTAGGAGAGGTATCTCTGGGCCCTCTCAGTAATGCACATCACTATAAGCCTTGCAAGCAATGTAGCTAATGAGTTAGTTACAAAATGATGCATTACATAATGAGTAAAGAGACTTGCCGGTAACGAGATTGAACTAGGTATTGGATACCGACGATCAAATCTCGGGCAAGTAACATACCAATGACAAAGGGAACAACGTATGTTGTTATGTGGTTTGACCGATAAAGATCTTCATAGAATATGTAGGAGCCAATATGAGCATCCAGGTTCCGCTATTGGTTATTGACCGGAAACATGTCTCGGTCATGTCTACATAGTTCTCGAACCCGTAGGGTCCGCACGCTTAAGGTTTCGATGACAATTATATTATGAGTTTATGAGTTTTGATGTACCGAAGGTTATTCGGAGTCCCGGATGTGATCACAGACATGACGAGGAGTCTCTAAATGGTCGAGACATGAAGAATGATATATTGGACGACTATATTCGGACACCAGAATGGTTTCGGGGGTTATCGGATATATACCGGAGTACCGGGGGGTTATCGGACCCCCCTCCCAGAGGTTAATGGGCCTCATGGGCCCAAGTGGTGGAAGAGGAGAGGCGGCCAAGGGGCAGCCGTGCGCCCCTCCGCTCCCAAGTCCGAATTGGACAAGGAGGGGGGCGACACCCCCCCTTCCTTTCCCCCTCTCTCTCCTTCCCTCTCCTCTCCTACTCCAACAAGGAAGGGGGGAGTCCTACTCCCGGTGGGAGGAGGACTCCTCCTGGCGCGCCCCTCCTGGCCGGCCAACCCCCTCCCCCTGGCTCCTTTATATACGGGGGCAGGGGCACCTCTAGAGACAACAATTGATCTCTTGATCTCTTAGCCGTGTGCGGTGCCCCCCTCCACCATAGTCCTTCTCGATAATATTGTAGCAGTGCTTAGGCGAAGCCCTGCGATGGTAGAACATCAAGATCGTCACCACGCCGTCGTGCTGACGGAACTCTCCCTCGACACTCGGCTAGATCGGAGTTCGAGGGACGTCATCGAGCTGAACATGTGCTAGAACTCGGAGGTGCCGTAGTTTCGGTGCTTGATCGGTCGGGCCGTGAAGACGTACGACTACATCAACCGCATTGTTCTAACGCTTCCGGTTTCGGTCTACGAGGGTATGTGGACACACTCTCCCCGCTCGTTGCTATACATCACCATGATCTTGCGTGTGCGTAGGAAATTTTTTGAAATTACTACGTTCCCCAACACTTGGAGCTGGAACATTCATTTTGATGAGGTTGTCACTGGTCTCGATTTCATCAAAAGCGAAGAGGACACTTGTTTATACAAGAAGTTAAGTGGGAGCTCGACAGTGTTTTTGATCTTGTATGTGGATGACATATTGTTGATCAGGAACGATGTTTCGATGCTGAACTCTGTCAAGGAGTCATTGAATGGCAAGTTTTCAATGAAGGACCTTGGTGAGCAGTGTATATTTTAGGCATTAAGATCTATAGAGATAGATCGAGGAGGATGCTCGGCTTAAGCCAGAGCACGTACATAGATAAGGTGTTGAAGCGGTTCAACATGAGTGAGGCAAAGAGAGGGTTCTTGCCACTCTCACATGGTATAAAGCTGAGCGAGACTCAGAGTCCTTCGACATCTGATGAGCGAAGAAGGATGAGTAGGATTTCGTACGCCTCGGCAATCGGATCCATCATGTATGCCATGATATGTACAAGGCCTGATGTTGCTTTTGCAATAAGCCTAACAAGCAGGTACCAGGCAAACCCTAGTGAGAGTCACTAGGCAGCGGTAAAGACTATTTTGAAGTACCTGAAAAGGACTAAAGAGATGTTCCTAGTTTATGGAGGTGAGGAAGAGCTCGTCTTAAGGGGTTACGCCGATGCTAGTTTCCAAACCGACAGAGATGATTGTCGATCATAGTCCGGATTCATGTACGTCATGAATGGAGGAGCAGTGAGCTGGATGAGTTCCAAGCAAGATACGGTGGCTAACTCTACCACATAAGCTGAATATATTGCAACTTGTGAAGCTACGAAGGAAGGTGTTTGGATCCGACATTTTCTAGATGATCTTGGTATTTTCCCAGCCTCGGTGAAACCGTTGGACCTTTATTGTGATAATTCTGGTGCCATCGCACAATCCAAGGAGCCGAGGAATCACCACAAGGTCAGACATATAGATCGGAAATATCACCTGATACGAAAGATCGTAAAGAATGGTGATGTAGAGTTATGCAAAATTCACACGGATGCAAATGTTGCAGATCCGTTAACTAAGCCGCTTCCACAACCCAAGCATGAGGGGCACGTTAGAGCTATGGGCATTCGATGTCTATTTGATTGACTCTAGTGCAAGTGGGAGATCGTTGGAGATATGCCCTAGAGGCAATCATGTATGATGATATTTCCTATGTGTTTATGAATAAAGATAATCCTTGGACATTATCAATGATGTGTATCAGCAAGTACGTGACTTGTTTGTGGGACTATGCATTGTATGATGACTGTCCTAAAAGGTCCCTAGTCGAAAGGGTTGTGTGGACGCGCAACCGACTAGACTAGCATATGACACGGTCGATGGCTTGGTCTCACTAGCCATGAAGCATTGGATGCTAACCGGATAATATGGACTTGGAAAGGTCTAGTCGGATTCGACGTAGTCGGATCCGAGTCGAGATAAGGTCCGAGTCGGACAGACCCAACTATGAGACACAGCGATATGTCATCTGTGAGTCTCTAGTACAACATATGTTCTATGTCCTAAGACCTGAGCTGATGCATGTACTCGGGATGGTGACAGACTTGCTTTGGGCCGGCCAAACGCTACTCCGTGACTGGGTAGTTACAAAGGTAGGTTTCGGGTTTGTCCAGTCCCATGCTGCGAGACATGGTCGAGCAAGATGGGATTTGCCCCTCCGACCAGGAGAGATATACTCTCGGCCCCTCGTGTGATCTGACAAGGATAAGCATGGCCATGCGACAAGGATTATGAGATAATCTAGTTTGTGGTCGGTATCACTGGAACGAGAAAGAGGTCGGGCTAGCACAAGGATCACAGTCTCGCCTTGAGCCCAACAACATATATTGTGAGGCAAAGGGAATAGAAGTGTGATACGTTGTATAGGTTCGCCTAACCAGCTTCATAGTCTGTTTGGTGTTCGGCATGCCTTGCTAGAGGCCGCTACCAACCGTGCAGTTCGGAGGTGATCCGAACTGCGACCAAACCGACTTGAACCTAAGGGGTAGCGCGCTTAAGAGAAGGAACCTACGAGGTCGGATCCGAGGACACTGGTCGAATGTGATCCGAGCTGTATTTGGATTGTGGCCGAGTAGACTTGTGGGCTTTAGGGTCCATGCGAGGCCCAAGTGTTGAGCCCGTGACGGACGCCTATATAAAGTGGAGGTGCGGCACACTCAGGTGATTGATCGCTTCGGCGCTGTCACTAGGGTTTGCATGTGTTGCAAATAGCCACCTCCACTCGCCGCCAGTTGTGTGATCGGACCTAGCAGTCCGCCGCACGACGTTCCTCCTGCGCGCGTGGATACCGCTAGAGGCGGTGCACTTGCGCCACTCCGGCGAACCTGTTAGCAGGATCCGATCGGCTATGTGGGAGACCGGCAAGGAGGAGACGACTCCGGGAACGCGCTGCCTCAACTCTACTTCCGCTGCACGGCTGTCACGCCCAATATACGACCCTATCCAAAAGGAACTCGAAGGTCCCACCAAGGATAGACCCGCATATTGAAACGCTTTTGCAAGGTGGATATCATTACATCAACATTACATAATAGATGGGGATACATACAAGAGGCATAGAATGCCACACGAATACAACATCACAATACATCAGAGCATCATCCGACTATGGATGAAACACAAACAGAAACTCAAACAACATCCACCCTGCTAGCCCAGGCTGCCGACCTGGAACCTATCCCCTGATCGAAGAAGAAGCAGAAGAAGAACTCAACGCAAGCAAGCATCGCTCTCGCGTCATGATCATCGCATGAACCTGTACCTGCAACTATGTTGTAGTAATCTGTGAGCCAAGAGGACTCAGCAATCCCATTACCATGGGTATCAAGACTAGCAAAGCTTAAAGGGAAAGGAAGGGCTAAAGTGGTGAGGTTGCAGCAGCGACTAAGCATATATGGTGGCTAACATACGCAAATAAGAGCGAGAAGAGAGCAAGCGTAACGGTCGTGAAGCTAGCAATGATCAAGAAGTGATCCTGAACTCCTACTTACGTCAAACATAACCCAGAAACCGTGTTCACTTCCCGGACTCCACCGAGAAGAGACCATCACGGCTACACACGCGGTTGATGCGTTTTAATTCGGATCTGGTGTCAAGTTATCTACAACCGAACATTAACAAATTCCCATCTGCCTATAACCGCAGGCACGGCTTTCGAAAGATTATATCCTGCAGGGGTGTCCCAACTTAGCGCATGACAAGCTCTCGCGATCAACGAAGGAATAGACCTTCTCCCAGGAAGACCCGATCAGGCTCGGAATCCCGGTTTACAAGACATTTCGACAATGGTAAAACAAGACCAGCAAAGCCGCCCGGATGTGCCGTCAAATCCCGATAGGAGCTGCACATATCTCGTTCTCAGGGCACACTGGATTGTCCAAACTTCCGATAGGCCAGCCCAGAGTTACCCCTGGTGGCCACCGGCGGTTGACAGGTTGGACCAACACTCATGACGAGCACTGGCCCAGGGGGGAGGTAAAATAAAGATGACCCTCGAGAGCGTGACTCCCAAGGGAAAAAGGGCTAGGTGAGGCAAATGTAAAACCAAGGTTGGGCCTTGCTGGAGGAGTTTTACTCAAAGCGAACTGTCAAGGGGGTCCCATAAATCACCCGACCGCGTAAGGAACGCAAAATCCGGGAACATAACACCGATATGACGGAAAATAGGGCGGCAAGAGTGGAACAAAACACCAGGCAAAAGGCCAAGTCTTCCACCCTTTATCAAGTATATAGATGCATTAATAATATAAGAGATATTGTGATATCCCAACCAAAATCCTGTCCACCATGGAGCAATCTTCAACTTCACCTGCAACTAGCAACGCTATAAGAGGGCTGAGCAAAACGGTAACATAGCCAAACAACGGTTTGCATAGGAAAGGTGTCAAAGGTTAGAGGTTCATGGCAATTTGGGATGGCTTGAGGAGCAAAAGATAGGTAATGCAGCATAGCGATAGAACGAAGCAACTAGCATAGCAATGATAGTAGTGAGATCCAGGGTAGCGGTTATCTTGCCTGAAATCCCGCAAGGAAGAAGAATGAGTCCATGAAGAAGATGAAGCCACGAAGAGGAACCAAGCGTAGACGAACGAATCCTCACGATCGCAACGAAACAGGAACTATCGAAAAGAAGCACACAACATAGTAAACACACCACACATGAACAAGGCATGATGCACGAACAAGCATGATGCATGACAAAGCTACATGAAGCTACTCATGGCAAGAGATGACGCAAAAAAGAGCAACACATCAAGGCAAGTTTAAATGAGGCCGGGAACAACATATAACAATTCCGGTAAGTCCTCATATGCATATTTCGAAATTGGCCAAGATCTGAATAAACCTTATGTTCAAGTTGTTAAACAACAAGTTACGATGCACCAAGATGATCTACACGAGATTCTAGTCAAGTTACATATAAAGTTCATTTAGTTCGGAGCTACGGCCTAAAAGATATGAGCAAAACAAGTTAAACATGGCATTGATGCAAAATGCATACAAACATCAAGCAAACACATCAAAACAAGGATGCAACATGATAATATGAAACTACATGCAATTCTAAGCAAGTTTCATATAGAGCACACTCAAAACGGAGCACCGGTTCAACACACACACATGAAACAAGTTTAAAGGACAAACTGTCCAAAACAGCAACTAGGCATATTGCAAGCATCAAAACAGTATACTACAACACCTCAACATGAGAACAAAAGGCATGGACATGATGTACAGGTAAATCATTACAAAACATGAACACTGAGCTATCTCCATAAATCACTAGAACATGCTCAAACACACATGGTAAGATTGCAAGTTATAACAATTTCGGACTTTGCAGAAAATAACATCAGCTTGCAATGTTTAGAGCTATCAAACAACATGTTAAAGGAACTTAACATGGCAAACAAAGGCATGGCATGATTCTACTCAAAGCATAGATCAAAAGTACCTTACTGACCATAAGCCAAAAAGGATCAGAAAATATGATGGCACCCATGTAAACATGGCAAGTTATATTACATATTCAAACATGGCAGAAACAAAATTATGAAGGCATGTTTATGAGCTTGTGCAACTCACTACAGAGCAATACATGGCATGGCAAGGCACCCAACAGTAATAAGACATGTTTGTGAAGCCAATCATAGCAATAGAAAGGTCATAGGATGCATGGATCACTAGCAAAACACATGGAAACAACTGAACTTAATGTTAACAGGCTGACAGCAACATTATGAAGCAAATTTGGAGCAACATATGAACTAGGTACATCAAGCTATAATTGCAACCAGGGGCATGTATGGTTAGAGGAGGACATGTAGATCAAAACATGTTTATAGAACATCTCCAGATTATGCATAGAATGATTAGTAGCAACATGTTTATATAGCATAACGAAATAACAGATTCAGCCTAGCAAAACAGCAACATCAAGTACACCACTTAACAAGCTCGATACACTCACCACAAGTCATTGCATGACAAGATAATTATAGCATCATCAAGAAGACATGTTTGTGAAACAAACCAAGTCAAGAACAAGTCCATAGCATGCAAGGATCAACTATAGCAACCTTGGCCAAATTGAATAACATGTAAACAATCTGCCAGGAAACATTTTGAAGCAAAAGTAGAGCACGAAAATGACATGCTACACTACTCCATAATAACAAACAAGGGCATGAATGGATAGACAATAACCATATGTTCAAAACATCCTTACTGAAGTCTCTCAAAATATGCATGTATCTCTCTGTAGCATCAAGTTTACATGGCATCAAAATAACAGCAGAACAGGGACTAAAGTCAGCAACATCACGATGTCTAGTTTGCATGCTTGTGCTAGTCACCACATTGATCACAAAAATACATGATAAGCACCTCTGTAAAGAAGACATAGCATAGATCAAAACACATGTAGACATCAACCTCATAGGATACACACATCAATCATGGCAAAAATGACAAAAGAGCTCGTTCTGTTAACAGACAACAGAAAACATCATGAAGCACTCTTACAACGATGATTCAGGCATCTATATGACCTCAAATGAATATGATGCATTGAAATGAAATGATTTACTCGTTGAGGCGAACAATTTGACATATTACACGCCCAAAACGGAGCTACGGATGCAGAGATACAGCATGACGAACAGGGCATGAAAATTACTGCAGGCACGGGGACTTGGCAGTTTTCTCACCCCGGGGAAAAAGTCAACCGCGGCACGGAGATCGAGGATGGCCGGAATCTCGCCAGATCTGAGAGCTCGCCGGAATGCGGGGAGATGACCG